>NC_056725.1:483154801-483339801 GCF_019279795.1 Protopterus annectens | reverse complement strand
GTTTTTGTTTATAAGTTCCATGATAATACGTTTTATGGCCTTGCAGATCAGGCTCGTCAGACTGATGGGGTGGTAGTTCCCGGGATCCAAGATGGATCCCCCCTTGTGGAGTGGGATAACTGTAGCTGTGTGCCACTCAGTGGTCACAAAGCCTGAGGTGAGGGTATGATTAAACATGACACTTAAGTGAGGTGCAAGTTCACTTTGTAGCTCATGTAGGACATGGCCCAGGATGTCATCTGGTCCCATGGATGCTGTATTCTTAGCTTTGGAGAGTGCATTTTTTACATGTGTGGCCGTTATTACTGGAATTTGGCAATTTTCCGGTATTGAGATGGGCCATTTAGGGGGTGAGAGGGGGGTGAAGTTGGTACTGAAACGATCTGCCAGGATATTGGCAATATCCTTGGGGTCAGTATATTTAATGCCATTCTGTTGTAGCTCAGAGCAGATCTGAGCATTGCCATTTAGATTCCTGACAAAGTTATAAAATGCCTTGTGGTTGTCTTTGGAATCTTTGGCAATTTTTTTTTTCGTAACTAGCTTTGGATGATTTTATGAGGGATCTCAGCTTCTTACTGAGGCTGGTAAGGGAGCTTTTTGTATCCTGGGATTTTCCTTTTTTCTGCAACAGTTTCTTCCTTTTGTTGTAAAGTTTGTTTATGGCAGGGGACCACTAGATTGGCTTCCTTTTTTTGGTGGATAGCATCTTGTTTCTATTTGGGATGGCACGATTCATGCATGAGTGGATGTGCTTGTGCAGTGCCTTAGTGTAGGACTTAGCAGTCAAACTTTCAGTTCCCATCTGCATTGGTGTCATGAAGTTTGTAACTTCTGACTTGAGTAGCATGAAGTTGGCTTTGGAGAAGTTTTTTATGGAGGTTTCCTTACTGTTACATTTAAAAATCTGTGACCCTGCATATTATGAGTTGACAGCTGAGATGAATCACAAACACTAAATTTACCATGGAGGACAGTGCCAGAAGACCACCAAAATGACAATATGTTAATTTAGGTTTTTATATATTTTTATTTTGTGTTTGTTAACAAGTTAGGTATGCTGGTCTGAGAATCCTTTTCATCTATGACCGAGACCCAGTGGGCAAATACAAATGCAGTCAAAAACATTTATTTCAAAAAGCAAAGTAAATTCAAAGTATTGTAATGTTACAAACAGTTCAACTACATACAAATAAGCAATGTAAAGAGTATATCAGGCATTTTCATGTCTCTGTACTCTGTCCATTGAAACTGTGTTCCACATTGCAAAATGTTACAGTCAACAAGACAGAACTGTTGAGAAAATAAAACATCATTCTAAAACACATAAAAAGGATTTTTGAAAGGAGATAAGCTCTCTTGTATATCTACAATTAAGTGACTCTAACTATGCTAATTAAAAAGTCACCTAACCTCAGAGCTAGAAAAATTCTTCTCCCGTAAGTCCAGAGTTCATTAACCCTACAATTTGTATATCTCCCGAGTATGTGGCAGTACAAAATCCAATGCCTTATCTTGATCAAATGGAACTCAGTCTTATGGCTGGCAATTAAAGGCTGTGTTCTCCATCAGAAGGCTGAGTTCTAAAGTACAGTCAGGACAGCAATGTTTTGTGAACATGTGAAATTAGAAGGAATTATGTTGTGCGTAGGTGTTGACAGTGGAGATATTATTAAAGCAAATACTGGAAGGAGTCATGCCTCCAGATGAGTGATCTTTAATCACATTTTGTTGTTGTTGTTCTTTTGGCTTTTCCTGGTTAGGGGTCGCCACAGTGGAACTTCGGTCCGCTAATGATTGGCAGTCAGTTTTTACAGTGCCGAGGTGTCAGCCCGATGCCCAACCTTCAACGAAGGCACGCCCATTCACACATGTCTTTTGAATGCCACTCGACCACGGGGAGGACATGCAGACTCCACACAGAAGGTGCTCCAGCCGAAAATCGAATGGGAGAACCTCTTGCTGTGAGGCGACAATGCTACTGCTGCACCACCGCAGTTTAGTGATCTTTAATCACATCATTTTCACAAATGGTGGCTCACTGTATTATAACAAAAAATTATGTAGTTTGAAATTCACTTAGAAAAGCATTGCTTAGCAAAAGCAAACACCTCCCTCCTTCTAGCAAAAGGAGTTAAACAGGTGTTCACTCTTCAAAAAATCATGCACTCCCTTCAAGTAAAAAATCTGAGCCGGTGGTGCAAAAAGGACTAAACACAATGGTTTCTTACCAGTGCAATGAAAACAAGGAGTCAAATGGACTAGTCATGTGATAATCTCTAAACCCTTTCAAGGCAAAATGTTGATTGGCCCTATGGTACTCTGAGTACTTGTGAAAGTCCATACATGATTCCGTATAAGTAAGGGCCTGAAATTCCAAGATCCTATGAAAAGAAGTTAAAAATTCCCAGCCAAGAATTTTGCTATAACGCAGACTTCATTGCCATTGTACCAGAGAGGTCAAATGGGAGTGACAAGTCTGTTAGTCATGCAGTTTAAATCCAACAGATCAGAGGATTTCTTCTAAGGTGAAAAGAGATGTGGAAACCTTTAAACTCTTACTGTTGTTTAATTTAACCATGCACAATCTGGGTTCTCCCTCCCATCTTAAGAGGCATTTGGTCACTCACTGTCTTGCTAGGCCCTTATGATTTTCTGTTCTGGGTAGTCTGAGGTTCTGAAGGCCTATTTTTTTTTTTTTACAATCTAGTCCTTCAACTCTAAAATCTCATCCAGTAATTGCTGGACTCTCTGATCTTATCAATTTTTATAAGTTTCCTCAAAACCCATTTGTCTGACATTCATTTTAATTTTGATTACTCCTAAGTTGAAATATTGTACATCATTTCTTATAGTTTCAGTTCAGTAATACACTTTTACCATCATACCTTGATTTATTTCACATTATCACTTTTGATTTATATAATATTTATTATATATATATATATATATATATATATATATATATATATATATATATATATATATATAGTTGTTTGAGATGTTTATATTAGTTACTACCTAACATTAGTCATTTCTTGTAATTTTTCTGTAATATTTTATTTGTGCTGTTTTAGTGTTTCTACTGCTTGCTGTATTAATTCAGGTTCATGTTGCTGTGTTGATAGGTTGTTCTCTTTGGGATACAAGTGCCTAAACTCATTAATACCTATGTGGTGTGGAATGTCACACCTATAGCAGCCTACACACATTGTATATTCTAGAGCATTTTCTGAGAAATAAACTTAAAAGGCATAAGATAAATGTTAAGTATTTAGTGAACAATAAAAGCTATTAAAACTGAACAAACAGCAATGTTATCAGTAAGACGTTTTCTTTATCGTGATAATAGTCAGTACATTCATAGTCTTTTCCATAAGTACTATAACATAGTATAATGCACACAAATCCCAAATTATATTTTTAAACTTTCACAAACATATTTTCATATCTTGAAAACTATATAACCTAGACATCTATTGTTAAAACGGTTTCATTAACCAGACATAAGCTTTCACATGACAACAAGAAAATCTGGTATAAGTGCATGTTTATTGAAATATTTACAGAAATAAGAAAACATATGTTTAATTGTATAATTAGCAATACAAATAATGCTGGATATCTCTCAAGATGTGCAACGTTCAATGCAAATATTAAAGACAGTTTTCTTCAACAACATCTAAGGTTTCACCTAATGTTATGCAATAGTCTGTAAGTCACTTGTTTTTTTGAAATATTAAGTACATATAGAAATATTGATTATTTTCATTATTGCTAACAAACAACTAGCAATATTTCCAGTATAGTGTGACCAAAAGCAACATTTGCAGTGAATTATCCTGTCTTCCTCATTGGTATTTCACACCATACAGCTCAATAAAATGTAGGTCACTCATTATGAAAATATGAACATAAATGAACATAAATATGAAAATATCAGTCAGTGACAAAGGTTAATTTCTCCACTGTAGGACATCCTAGACTTGCAATCTTATTTTATTAATAACTCTTTACCCTTTTTAATACTATAGCAATAACCCATGCCTGGGTGTGGGTAATGCTGGATTTACAAAGCCAACCGTGGGTAAATCCAGCATTACCCACACCCAGAAGTGGGTTATTGCTATTATACCATGACATTATTTAAGAAAAGAAACTATTACTTTTCTTAAATAATGGCATAGTATAATACCTGTTTACTGCCCTTCCGCAGATGTCTGGCATCCGATGTACTGATGAAACCCATTTAACATAGCGAAACAGTAAAAAAAGCAATGGAGATCTTGCTTTCTCCGTTGCTTTTTTTTTAAAACCTGTCTCGCTATGTTAAATGGGTTTAGCATAGCGAGACGGAGATCTCCATTGCTTATTTTAAAGCTGTCTCGCTATGTTAAACCCATTTAACATAGCAAGACAGTGTTTTAAAAGTAGAGTTATACTAATGGAAAAAAGTCCGGGCGACCGGACCTTTTTACATTAGTATAACTCGATTTACAATGTGCACGCTGGCCAATCAGCGTGCACGTTTTGGGGGGGGTCATGGTATAATACCTGTTATTAGCTAGTAAGTCGCTTAGTTAAAGACACCAAACTCAAAACACTTCTGGATGTCAGTGTGGGTGTGAACTGGAAGTAAACAAAAAAGGTGTTTTTAGGCTTTAGTGAGATAAACTTGAACTTGAAGTGCATGTCCATTTAATGCTGCACCATAATTCTGTCCTCTGCAACATCATGAAAAACAGAAACATTTCATACATGCAGGTCAACCATGTAATAAATGAGCCACAAATATTGCAGGTGGTGAGACAAAGGTCTGACTGCGTAGCATCAGGTATCATTCAACACAGATGGAGAATATCTTCTAAAGTGTAAAGTAAGTGCAACTTGTGGATATCTTCCTAGCAGCTTCAATTAGTTTTGTCATGCTTTCAGGAAGATTTTGAGAAGTCATGAGGTCTACAAAAGAGCCCAGGTCCTGAGGTAGCCAGCTGCCTTCTCCTACATTGATCCTTGCCTAAAATAGACTTTCTTATTTCATCATGAAGCTCGCTGCCTGAAAGCACACATGTCTTAGTTACAATGGAGGAAACAGAACTAGTTTTGGTCATTCCTATCTAACCTTTGTGATAAAGTTTGAAATCAGTGGTAATGTTGAGATGGTAAATAGGAATCTCCCTCAACACAGGATGGATAATGTGTCATTGCAACCAACTACCTTTTCTGCTGTTAAAGTTAAAAGAAGAAAGCCATGTTCTTTCAAATAGTGAATATGTTGTACTCCTGAGTTTTCTTCTGTGGGATATCTGATTAGATATAGCTCCTGAATCTACAACTCCAAGAGATGGCTTAAAAGTATACCATGACATCTGCAGAATATTCACGAGAGGTTCCCTTGATGTGTGTGTGAATGCATTTGCTTAGTTCTTATGTTTTCAACATATTTATTAACACTTTGTTTGCTTGAACTCATTGCATGGTGTACATAAGTATGTGGACTTGTCTTTCCATTCATTCTGAGATCCTAGTATCTTAAAGAAAGAGCCATCATGGTAAACATGCAAATGAATGTCTTGCTCTTCCTCTGAGCTGGAGAGACTTTAGAGTGAAGTAGTAATGGCTGAGGGGATGAAGTATAGTGGATCCCTCTCCAAGGAAAAAAAATGCTTTCTTTAGTTTTGTACTGTTCTATTTGGAGATGTGCTAACCATGTATTCAGGAAGAATATATACTCAAGCAAGTCATTTCAGGCAAATGCAATTAAGGAATTGTGTTCAGGTATTTTAGATTTTGAGGCATTACAGTATAAACATTCACATCACCCATTCAGTTCACGTAGTACTATGCAAATGTTTATTGCCACACTGCCAGCTATATATCACTTATTTACAGACAGAGAGGGAATTACTGTAAATCTCCTTACTTGTTTCGGTACTTTAAGATGGATTGGTTGCCAGAATGAGTAAGGAACAGCCTAAAAGAGAGAGATTTTCCTCAAAGTTCTTTAGGATATAGAGGAATGCACATAGCTCCAATAGACTGTTGTCAATCCTCCTTTTGAGAATAGAACACATTCCTTGAGCTAGGGCAAAACTGAACTAAGCTTCCCTGCCCCACCAGAAATGTTTTCACCTTTATGATAAGAAATGGCTTCATATGTAAAAATGGGTGTCCCACTTGAAAGCTTGACTGAGGTTTCTGTCTGCAAGCAGTTGCTATCAGTATTGGGTCAGTCAATGTAAGGCAGCTTTTCAGCTACTGTTACCCCACAGTGCATTGCAACATCAAAATTCCCAAGTGTCCAAATAGTAGCATGAATATGTCGTTTGCATTTAGGTCCAGAAATCATAGCAGGAGTTTAGCCTCTACCTTCCTCAGTGTCCACACCCAGGCTGCCATATTAATGACTTTCTAGCCCTCTTTCTGTGTAAAAATAATTAGCATTAGACAGTATGTATCTCTAACACTGTAAAGGCAATCCTTTAAGATTCAGTCATCAGAGGACTTCTCCTCACTTGTTGATCACTAACAGTGACTACAAAATCCCCATTTTGGAGCTGTTGTAAGAGGACCATAATAAGGACTACCAGGAGCTAGTTTCCCTAGTGAAGAAAAATAAGCAAACCCCTCTTTTGCAAGAATGCAGCCACTTCATCTGGCCATGTTGAAAATATCAGCATCTTGTACTGGAAGTAATGTTCGCACAAAGACAATCAAAGAAATATCTTTAACATTACCCTGGCACCGATGTAGAAAAGAAGTCCATCATGTTTTATAACACCACTCTGTGGCAGCAAGGGTGCTACATACTGGAAGATCAGCATAATAAACCTGACATACCAGATGTCTTGAGGCCCTAGATGTGACAGAAGCTGTCCATCCACTTTGGAACAAGAAACATTCAGAAGTAGCTTTGTTTTAAATGATGATCAGATTCTACAGTGGCTTTCAGGACTAGAGTCTAAGTTATTCTACAAAGACAGTTTGGTCTCTTAACAAGGCTGGGTTTCAATGACAAATTGAATGAAATCCAAGATGCGGTTAGCCATGACCATTTCAAGAATCCAATGGTCCTGATGATGCCTCTCCATGCTGTGACAAACTCCAGGGAATGACTCCCCTACCACACACACACACACACACACACACACACACACACACACACACACACACAAAATCGGCCTCAGGTTGTAGGCATGATTATTGCTAGTGAGCTAGTGGGATTCTCCTTTTGATTAACTTGTATGTCACCTGTGGCAATAAGACAATGTGTTGCCTAAAAGGCATTCTGTCAACTGTGAGAAAGCTTTTTTATTTTTTTCTTTAAGATAGTTGGCCTTCAAAATTAAAGAAATATAGGAGTTTCAGAAGAATTGTGAGCCTTCTTTGGTGCTAAGGGTTTGTTTCATTTTAGAGGTCATCCACAAAACCCTAGGAAAGATGACTGACAGAACATCCTTCTTTAATGGGGCATTCAAGTTGAACTTTCTAAGCTCCTATTTTATTGAGGATAACTTCTGTCAGTCCACCCTAAGCAATTACATTCTAGAGAATGGGTCTAGCCACAGAATCTACACAGCTGAAATTGCCATCAAGTACATTGAAGCCTGATCTAGAAGACACAGACAGAATATCTGACACTTCCCTTTTGGGCCCAGACTCATGAAGAGAAAAACTTCTCCTGCACCCACTTCACGATGGAAGACTAGAATTTATGACATTTGGGCTCCATTGGGACAAAGTGTTACATTCTCTAGTGAGACAGTACAGCAATTTACACTTCCTGTCCTGTGGCAATATGACAAACGATTTTGGTCTTAGGGCCATGTGCTGGGCTGAAGAGATCAAGCGGGAGTCAACCTAAATGTCTATTTAAGGATTCACTCTACTAAAGTGTGTGGGGGTGGTTTGAAAATTCTGTTCCCCTTATCAAGGGTCACAGAAACAAACTTGAGAGAGTCTTTTTATTTTCATATTACAAAAAATGCATTCATGATGTGTTGTTTCTCCATAAGATGTGTGGCCCGGGACTCCTGACCTAGAACTCTTGTTCATTCTTTTCACATACACTTTAAGGTATTTCTAGAAAAAGCAGTAGGGCTAGAAGCACTATATGCATAACTTCACAAGCCTTATGAATTTTTAAAATACTGAAATATCTAGGGGGGTGAAATGTGCGGGGAAAAGTTGCTGCTGTCCTTATCCATATCAGAAATAGAATACTAAAACTGCTTATAGGATCATGCTGATAGTTTCATAGGTTCTTACTAGGCTGTTAATCCTCAGAGATCTTTTGAAATTCCCATGAAATTTGTAGCTCTTGTATTATAAGTACAAATCCATTAAGGACAAAGGTGCTAAACCCAGGATGACTTTGTGGTTCCCAATCTCTTTATTCAGATTATTCTTAAATAGAGTGAGAGATGTAATTTGCTTTATGTGGAGATGAAGATAATTCCAGAGAAGGGGTATCCACTGTGATACATATATATCCCTCCAATACTTTGTATTAATGTTGCATAAAAGACTGAGATCTGCTGAGTGAGTTTTTATGTCAACAACTGGCTTGAGGATATTTAGTAGGTCTGAATAGATGGTGTCAGTTGAGGCTCTATAAGTGAGACAGAAGTCATCCTTCAGTAGCCTGTAGGATACCAATAATTGGGACAAGGCTTGAAGATGGTCAGTACAGCTTTTATAATTTATATCTTTGATTTTTTCTTGAAGGGAAAGTATTGTGGTTATTCAATTTATGTGAAGTGTTTGGACAGGTACATACTGAAGGAGGCATTGTACTCAACGATTGGCATAATCATTGCCAAATATAGTGGAATGATCATATCTCTTTACCCGGACACAATACCCTTACTAATATACTGTGCAATGAAGGAGTTTCTTAAAATAGTGGATGCATGGTGATCAAAGAACATTTTATTGTCTACATAGGTTCTGAAGTCCCAAACTGCTGACTCAATTTCAAGTTTTGTATTATTGATGTGACAGTCATAGGGGACGTCATGCTTGCTGAAAAATATAATTATGCATCTCTTGTCATTTAATTCTAGGCTATGGTTTTGACACCAGTTTGTATGGAAAAGGCCATTTTGGAGGATTTTGGTGTCTTCGGAAAAGGTTACGATGTCACTAAGTTTACAGTCATCTGCAGACTTGCTCAGTCATAAACATTTAACATTAGCTTTGACCTCCAAGAAGTAAATGCTAAAGGGGAGTGTCCCAAGGACTGAAACCTGAAAACACTGTTAGTGGCAGGTCTTTTTGAGGAGTTAGAGCTGCCCACCCTAATTTCTCGGGTTCTGTTTGTGAGCCATTTTGCCATCCAACAGGTTACATAAGGATTTGCATTTAGCTTGGTGGGTTTATCAACTGTATTTGAGTGTAGGACAGTGTTAAATGCATTTTCAAGGTCTAGATATGCAGTGTGTGCAGATTTTCCCTTATCCATTGCTTCAGTAGCCTTCTTGAAGAAGTCAACCAGCTTAAGTTGGCAGATCTGCCCTTGACCAAAAATAAACCAGCTTGGGTCGAGAATTTTTAGGTTGCTTCTCTGCTTATTTATTAATTCCATAATGTTTTTTTTTAATAGCATTACAGATGGGGATGGTCAGGCTTATGGGTCTATGATTACTTGAGTCTACTGAATTCCCAAATATGGGTATGGCGATGACTGTTGATGTCCTCTATTCATCTTGTACAAAGCCTATTTGGGGGCTGATATTGAATAGCCTCTGTGTGAAGTTTGATACGTCCTGTTTCAGGATGGCCAGTTGGCTCCCTGGCATATTATCAAGCCCCACAGAGAACATATTTTTGGCTTTAGACAGCACTTTGAGGACTTTCTTAGGAAATTTGAGTGAGTGGTGTGGATGCTGGTATGTGATCTGGTAATGTAGGGTGGGGGGTATGAAGTTACAGCATAATTTATCTGCTAGAAGACTGGCCATGTCCTCTGTTTCTGATTATGTGACATCATTTATCATTAGCTTTGAAAAGTGCTGAGCATTATTTCTGCAGCTTCTGACACCATTAAAGAAGGCTTTGAGGTTATTTTAGCCTGCTTGGCTATTTTTACCTCATATCTAGATTTGGTTGATTTGATAAGGGACCAGAGTTCTATGTTAAGTTTAGCAATAGAATTTAGGTAATTAGAGAGTTACATTTAGTTTTATATGCAATGAGATTTTTTTTTCTTTTATTGTATTTTGTTTTCACCACAGGGGTTAAATTTGGCTTTGTATTTACTTCTGATGGAATGCAGAGAATTTAGTGGTGAAGGTTCTGCATTCAAGAATAAGTCATTTGGTTGGATAGGGATGTTGAATTTATCTAGCTCATCACTTGGTGTTAGTATATTAAGGTTAGTATAGTCTATGAATACTAAATTATTTAAGGATGATTCCAGCTTCAGTCTTAATGGTGAATGTGACTGAATTATGGTCAGATTTGACTAGGGAAGACATTACAATTGATAGGGACCAGAGCTGTCCCATACTGATAAGAACCAAGTCTAGGACTTTGTTGCTGCTATATGGGGAGTGGACTAATGGGTCCAATAATTTTTAATTGATGAAGTTCGGCAATCTCTGTGCATGCATGCTAGAGGATGTATAAGTCTCCCATTTGACGATGGGTAGTTGAAGACGCCTAAAAGAATGGTGTTTGGATGAATGCATAGGAACTCCATACTAGTCAGTTAGGAAATATGGGACAAGGGGGGTCCAGTAGTTAGCTATGGTGTGACAAGGTGCTTTATTTATGGTAAATTGGATATCGAGGAGTTTTAAGTGATTATCCTAGCTAACAAGTCTGGTGTTGAGCACAACCACCTTTATTGCCTTCCTCTAATACAGTGGGCCTGAAAAAAGCATGGCAGGCTTTGAATCCTTGCACTGATGGGGGTGCTCACGATGTTTGAAATTGTGTGAGATGGTGTTCCATGCTTAGCACCAGCAGTACACCTAAGCGTGTGCACAGACATTTGTGAGGCAGCTATGTAACTGCCATACACTGGTGGCTAACTGATAGATGGGTAATATTCTAGAGAATACATGCTGCAGTAAGAGGACTCTAATGGGCCTTGAACTAGCACCAGACCATGCTCTAAATGGGTGGAGTCTCACATCTGTAATTCAAGCTTCCACAAGACACACAAGACATTGAACATGTGTTTAAAGTCCACACCCTAAATGATAAATCTTAGTATGGGAAGACCTGAGGGAGTCTTGTCAGTGCATGTGCCATCGGACTATACTGGACCAGAAGAGAATCTATGAATAAAACTTTCAATGAAAATCTCAGTCTTGAATATCTAATCCAGGGTCTTCATGACTCAAAAGTTTGATCTTCATGACCAGACTAGTCAGGAGTAGGATATGGTCAAATGTCTAGTGAATGAAAGGCACTTACAGCTTGGGTTGCACCCACCAGTTTGGGATCCAAGGATGAACCTCCATAAAACCCCAAGTGATCTGCTGATGCAAAGGACAGGCATGAGTTTAAGGACCCACTAGTCAAGGATGAGTCAAACATCTGCAGAGTCTTCTGGACCATTTCTGAAAGGGTCTTACTTCTAGGATGGAGGAGCGAAAGTCTACTCTTTGCTTCTACACCATTCTAATACTGCCATGACAAAGACCTAGGAGTACACATGAAACCATAGCATGAGGAAATATCAAACACTGCCATCTTCACTGTACTGAAAGATCTAAAAGCTTGTGCCTTTAATAACTGCAGGTCTCTGATTTGAACCTATGTCACTTAAACCAGTACCTTATACGTGTTCTTTTTCCAGGCAATTCTCACAGTACCATTGTGACTCTTGCCTTACAAGATGGTGGTCATGTGGATACTTTGTAAATTTGATTTTAGATACAATAAGCAGGGCTTTTTTTTCTTTACAAATCTGTCAGGACTGAGATCTGAACTTTTTGAGTGACCAAAAAAAAAGTTGGACAGCTCATATGATGCTTGCGATGCCATAGATTGCAGCAATATCTCCTGAGCATGCCTACAAGCATTAAAGCTACTAAATAAAAAAAATATGCATGGAGAATGTAAACCCAGTCATTTCCTTAGTGAGCAGCCTACCCAGTGATAGACTTAAGTGTCAAAAGTTTGCACTGTGACCACATGACGTAGACCCTACAGAGATATATACAGGTGTTGATGTGATGAGCAATATGTTGTAAAACTAAAGTACTAAAACACAAGATTTGCATACTCTGCTTTATGTGCATATTAAATGATATGTTAAATTAATACAATATGCTCCTTGCTTCATAATCACCAAAAAATCAAAATAAAAGAGAAAATGTTTCAATTACTAAAGTACCAAATGTTCGTATAGATAACCTATATAGTAATTATATAACCTCACATAAATGTATCCTACTTTGACATAGAACTGTAATCACAGATTGTTTTGCCTCAAATTCAGCTAAATTATGTTAACTACTAATGATGAACCCTAGCTAGAACAGCCTTGTTTTGACTTTACAAAATGTGTCTGAAACTACAGTTGTAGTCAAGACTGTGCAGACCACCATTGCAGGGGGACTAGGAGCACTGATATAAATTAGATGAACATGCAATTTGCAGAAAGATTAAAAAACTGGATGTACTACTGATTTCCATATTATTCAACTTGCAAGCATCTTTATTTTTCTTTTCTGAATCTGTTTACAATTATCCTCATTATCAACAACCAGTGTTTTATCCAAGCTAGTGTAATGTGATCTGAATAAATTTTAGTTTATACAGAGGTAGTTTTGTGCTATATTTCAACTACAACAGTTTTCACAGAAAAGGAAAACGTAGCATAGACACAGCACTGGCCAAAGCACAAAAGGTATGGAATATTTCCCTTTACTGCACTGTAGTGCGATCTCGGAGTTGGTATATCTAAAGAGCGGGGGGGCTGCAGGGAGGCTTGCCCCTCTGCTTGCAACAATTAGTTTACTGTTGCATCTTTTATTTATTTATTTTTTCCGTGTTCGATGTTTTGAAACTTCAAACAGACAAGTTCGATATTGTCATGTTCGAAGTTTCAAAACTTCAATCATGTAATAGGAACCCCAATCTAAAAGAAATTGTCTATACCAATACAGTAACCTCCTGACTGCAATACAAGATAGAAAATGATAAGTAAGTTGGCAAGATATACTCTCCACACCTTTTAAAACCAACAATCCACTTTGCATCGATCAGTTCTTGGAGTACTACTTTTCTCCATCTTCACTAGCATCAAGTACTAGCATACTATTACTTTAATATGCACATCGAACCTTTTACACCGAGCATTCTGCATCCAAAACTAGAATCAAAATTAAAAGTATCATCCAGCAAATTACAACACTGGATCAGCCAAAAACAATCTCATTCCTGATACAAGTTGCCATCTTCAGCAAACAAAATTGGTTAATGTTTATATATTTTTGGTCCTTTTGGCCAGGATGAATATTTACTATTGCAATTGTCTCTCCTTCACCCAACACCCGTCCAACCAACTAGCTTATCAATCAAACTGGGCACATCAGCCTCTTGGCGCAATTAGTAAAAATGCTTTTTCCATACAGATTCTTCTTTCTTCTTATAATGTAAAAAACATGCAACCAATGTCCTAGTTATCTACATGAAACAAAGACATTTTTTGTTTCAGTAGACTTCTATTGTGTGTCTAGAAATATTTGTCAGATTTTATTTAGAAACACATTGATAGATTCACGTTGCAAAATACTTGTTCTGAAGAAAATAAAAATGAGAAGGACATTATAGAAACTTTGTGTAAAATTAAAAAGTAAAATATGCAAACTAAATAAGAGAAAACAGGAAAACACAGCTACACTGCTATAAAAACTCTGCACTGATGAGCAAATATAACCCAAACAAAAATAATTGGAATATGTACGTTCATGAAAAATAGCAAGTCTTTGTTTTTGTGCTTGATGCTAGACATGTGACAAAAGACTTCTCCCCCAAAACTCCCCCAAAACTCATGCTTTTTAGTGTTAAATGCTAAATTATTAACATGAGTTCCTCCACTTGCTATGATTTGTGTTTTATGTTGTCTTTCTGTGTTGTAGCATTGAAGGTCTCATATTTTATTTACCTGACAGAATGAAAGATTAAAACATGGAGCATGATGTGGATATAAGTTCTGTCTAAGTTGCCTGCAGTACAACTATCCTAGGCAGGTACATGTGAAAAAGTAGATACTTAACCTCTCGAAAAGTGATACGTAAAAGTGGGCTTTGTGAATACGGAGCATTAATTATGCAAAAGGAAGTGTTTTAAGTGATCCATGTGGCAAGTGAAAGAGTGATAAAGTAAAAAAGGAAATGCATTTTGTCACATTAACCCCCAGGAAGTATTGCATGACTGCACCAATATCACGGGTAAAATAGTCATTACTGAGTTTGATATGTAAAGATGTATTGCATGTCCTGTCCTTGCTTCTTCATAACAAATAGATCTGTGTGTCTGTGACTCAGTGTCGCTGCATATGTGTGTATGTGTGTCTGCATGTATAATTTTATGTGTGTGTGTGTGTGTGTGTGTGTGTGTGTGTGTGTGTGTGTGTGTGTGTGTGTGTGCGTGTGTGTGTGTGTGTGTGTGTGTGTGTGTGTCTGCACATTTGTTTCTGTGTGTGACTGGCATAATCAACATGTAATAGATTTAAAACAGGGCAATGACCTGTAATAAACCTTATAGTAACAACCATTTAACTAGGGGAACATGTGATAGCATCATACAGTCAAATACTATTTTCCTGGAAATGTGTAACATATTAATTGAGGGAGAAAACAGCCTGATATAAATCAGTAATTAAGCTGTTAAAAAGATTAGTCATAGCATCATTATACTTACAGAGGTGCCAAGCTACAGAACAGAATTAAGGGAAATGGACGTTATGTGCACATTTGAACTGAATCAGCCTGCCCATGTAATTCTCCTGGTGGGTCGTATTTCATCTCTGATTATATTGTCCAGATGTGGCCTATCAGCTAAATCAAAGACCTCACTACAAATAACACAAAGTGCTTTGAATGCCATCCATGTCCCTACTTTAAAGAGCTACATTACTATATAACAATGCATGCTAAATGCAGCTGGGCTGCCTAATATCAAAGAATAACTTTAGTAGCTAGCATGACAAAAGGGCCATATCTATTGGTCTGTTTACAAAATGCTGGTTCAAAATTAAAAGAGTTTCAGGTCAGAAATAATTGTTTTCAAAGTTAATTACTTAGGTACTTGTCAATAAGATGTTCAAACATTTATCTTAGATGCAAGTACTTCAGAATACAAACATTATATTTTAGAAACATCAGTATTTTCTAAAATAAGACACAAAATCCTAAAAAAATGTAAATGTTACCTGTTCTACTTTCACATATTTTGGTCTTTTATTTTGGGAAAAAAATACTGATTCCTTTTAATAAAAATGTGGTACAAACCTTCTACATATATAAAGAGACTTGAATGGCTTACTTAATAACTCCAGAATCAGAGTGAGTGTTTTTATGAGACGGCTGTTAACTTTTATTTCTACGTCATTAAAAATAAAAAATCTTGTTTTATTGTTAGCTGCTTTCTTTAACATGCATATTTAGTGTTTTCTGGTAAATACAACATTTATAAGAACCTGTATCAAGATACAGGTTTGTTTTATTTCAGTGTCTAATACTGCCCTTAGGCTATACATTTTGAACATATGAAAGGGTGCTAACAATACAGCTGATCTTTAAGTAACAGCTAGTACTGTGCTTGGTGCAGGAAGATAGGGGTCATTTGTTCTGCTGTGTTTTCTGAGTTTGGCAGTGATGATGAAGCAAAAGCTTCTAAAGTCGTGTAAATAAGCACGCTCTCACATGATAACACCTGCCTGATGTTGAGCAACTGTCTTTTCATTAGCACTAGAGATAAAAAGATAATGGATCAAAGTACTGAGTACATAAGTGGCCACCATATGCTGTAATCAGTCAGACCATAGACTTTTAATAACAAGAAAAGCAAGGGAGCTCACAGTTTTACTATACTTCAACCATTTTGTCTTGGTCTTTATATTGTCTTAAGATTATAAGTCAAATACCCAGATGTTTCATTGTGAGAATTCTGAATTCGCTACCACATAGTTATTAAACAGTGGAGAAAAAAGCATTTCAAATTGTGACACTAGCTATCCGCTCTCAAAACAAGTTAAAAATGTCACATAGAAATGCCACATAGGTAGAAAGTGCAAAAAGACCCAGGCAGACCTGAACTGTGTAATATATGTAATACCTAATGTACTACATACTTTCAAACATAAGTACTGAAAAAGAACAAAGTTAAATATAATAAATATATATGATGTAAAGATATATCCATATATTACATATAATTATATTATATGAAGTATAATAATAAATAAAAGCAACTAAATAAATTAATCAAAATGAGACATGATTAAGGAAGTTATGTCATTATTTATTTATTTAGTTTGTTTTCAGGGATAGTACAGTGATCACAATACATAATTTGCAGATACAGCCCAGGTGAATAAATTCACAAAAAATAAACTGGATCTAATTCACAAACAAAGAGTAATCACATAAGGTAGAACATTCTGCAGACAATTAAAACAATGAAAAAACATTCTCCTTTCAATGCCTAAATGAGTAGTTCTTTATTGGGAACATCCAAATCTGGAGTAACACGTTTAGTCCCCAAACACTTGTTTCCAATTGTTAGCTAACAAGCTTTGCTTTGAATGCTAGCAGTATGCATCTTGAAGTATAATTTGTACATTGTGAATGACGATCACTCTCATGAGCCCATATATTTTGTTTTCATTATCTGCTAGGCAAGACATTCTCTCACAATGATCAATCCCCTCTGAAGTTAATACCCCTCTTACCTCTCCTTAGACTCCTTACTATTAAGAATTTGTAATTGTGCAGGTGCATCATGAATCCATCTGGATGCAAAGCTTTTTCCCCATAAATACATATGCACAAAAAGAGTGTCATTTGGCTAAGTGTAATGCCCAAAGGAATCTTTGACTCAAACTTGAAGAGTCGGTTGTCACTGATGGAAAGAAAAAGAAAAGAAAAAACAAAAACATGCTGACTTGGTAAACATTAAGTAATGTAGAAGTAGACACATGAGAAGAGACCCTATCAAATCACAGACAGTCCAGTCTAATCATTCTACCAATATTTTATCCTTATAATATTAAGAAGCAAGCCGCTTTATTCAGAATAAATGGCTCTATGCTAGTAGAAAGGAGAAATACACACACACACACACACACACACACACACACAAACACACGCGCGCGTGTGTGTGTGTGTCTGTGTGTGGGTGTATGTGTGTATATATGTATATATATATATATATATATATATATATATATATATATATATATATATATATATATATACACATACATACTTTTTTTATAAAAATATCAACATTATGTTTCTTTCTTCAGAAATTTGTTTCAATACTTCTCAAACAAACTGTGCAACTTTGCCTGTTGAAATGCATTTCCCTCATGAAAATGTAATAGGGAAATGCAGAATGAATAGAATTATATATTTTTTAATCAAACTAGCAAAACCAACAGGACTCTGTGGTGTAGAGGATAACTTTCACAGTGAAATCCAGAAGACCTAAGTTTGATTATCAGCTTTGGCAGCTTTAGCAATGGCAGAGCTAGGGCTAGAGGAGGAAAGGGGTGGCTTATTTCCAGTACACCATTCTATGGGGGGACAGGTGGCTCCTCAATTGTTGCATATGCCACTCTGCAGGCAGAAGGAGGACAGTCCCTGTTAGTTAGGCCGTGGCTGTCAGAGGGGCATAGACATGGTTATCCAAGCCATGCCTAGTAGCTCTTGGAGGGCATGTGGTGGAGCATGCGCACTTTTGCTTGTGGGAATATTTGGGGGCATTGCAGTAGTACCAGTATTTATGTTACTACCAAGAAGTGGGGCTGAGGTAGGAATTTAAAGTGAAAATCCCCCTCATAACAGACTAACTGATACATGCTGCAGGATGCCCTTACCTGATAAAGGAACAGCTGGGCATGAATAACAAATGGGGGGGCATGGCAGTGGAGGGATGGTCACCAAGAATGGGGCAGGAAAGTGAATACATAAAAGCTAGCACGACTGCTCGAATGACAGACAAAGCAGAAGGAAAATAACGTGACAGTGAATGTAGCAGTGATTCAATGTGTATATCATATCATTACAAAGTGCATTTTTTGTTATACTAGAAGGGTCAGCACATATGTAGGTAACACAAAACTGAGCACTTCCACACAGAATGACATTACCTTTACAACCAAGTTATGAAAGTATTTCCTTCCAGCAGTGTGAAACGGCACTGCATAAACACAAAATTCAAACTTCAGACTGAAAATATCCTGTCATTTACATAGTACAAAAACTATTACTTTTTAACATCCATCCATCCTCAACCCTTTTTCCCATCTTGCACATGAGGTTGGGGTGTTATCTCCGCAATGACAATCATCTTGAGCCAAGGTTCGCAGCTTAACCCAATGATAAATTGCATCATATTTCTAAAACATCCACCTATTTTATATCACAGCTTGCATGCAATCAATGACCCAGTTTAAAACTCAGGGCTAGCATTTTTTTCAAAGTCTTACACAAAATTTTCACCTTGTGTTTTGCAAGGAACAACTTTAGTCTGGCAAAATAAATGTCACTAAAGGTTTTCAGTTAAACAAACCAGATATATATTTTTGTAATCTGTAAAAAGATTTCAAATGCCTTTACTATAAGTATTTCCTTTATCACAACTGATGAGGAGAAAAGACTTAAGTTTCAAATAAGGTATAATGTTAAATGTCAGTTTACAAAATTCCTCAGTACAAGCTTATTATCTTGCAGCCGTTCAGCCATAGACAGTAAATATTTTGGTATCTGACAACTTTTTACTAAAATGTTAGATACAATCTAAATGTTAATCATTTCTAATGACAGTGCCACACCCATACTTGAGCAGAAACATGAAACATGGATATGGGAAAGAAAGAGAGATCGGATACAGTGCAACATTGGTGCAAAGGAGAAAGACAAACTAATCACTACAAAACCGTAGCTCCAAAAATATTTGAATAGAAATACAGACAAAGGCATTCAGATATGGAACATTTCACAACACAAAAAATATGATTACAAAGGGGGCAATATAATACAGATGATTAGTAAAGTAGAAGTTAAACAAATAGAAGCTGAAGTTATGGAATAACTGTGGAGTGAACAATTTGGTGTAGAAAGTCTAACACAGGTTATAATACAGCATGATGGAGCAATGAGTCCTCAAAGTAAGAAGAAACAGTTGGAGCAGGGGACACCTGAAGAAGAAATATGGACATGGGAAAGAAAAAGAGATTTAATATGGTGTAACATTTATGAAAATGAGAAAGCAAAACTAGTCAATACAAAATGAGCAGTGACAACTTTGACAAAGTCAATGTTGTGGAATGATAGGCCAGTGAGTTTCCACAGAAAAGAAGAACAAAGAATGCGCCCTTAGTTTAGAAGAAAATGATCTAAGGGAATAGATGCATGATTTAATAGAGGTGGATATAAATATTAAGATCAATTAAAGAAAAAGATTACAGAAAGTCAATAAGACCCGAAATTTTAGAAGCTTGCTAAAACAATTGAACACAGCAATCAAGACTTTCATAGACATTTATGTGGTATTACAGAAGTAAATTGGAAATATTACTGTGCTTCTAAATTAATATTAGATAAAGTCTTACCACAAAAACACAAGGCAGTAAAGGAAACGAAGGGCAGAATTCAAATGCCATCATGGAAGTACTGAACAGAGAAAACTATAAAGCAAGTAAGACAAGAAGTGTCACTGTTCGAAGACTACAAAAGAGGGAACAGATCAACAAAATACTTAAGAAGATGGATGTGATAAAAGCAATGCACAGTATCAGAACAGACCAGGATTTAGCGTACGCTATTGCGAATAAAGCTAAAGATATCAGCACAGGTAGAAAAGCTTAGTAGATATGCAGATAAATATAAAGGAACAGTACAAAATAAGCAATTCTTTGATAACCCAAAAAAGTTTCACAGAGAGCTGGGAGACAAGGCAAAAAAAAATTGGAAACACCATAAAAAAAGAAGAAATAAACACATTTTGAAGAAATATCTATGAAGACCGTGTGGAACATAAAAAAAGATGCTGAATGGATAGAAGTAAGAGAAACAGTAACAAATTCAAATGTACAGGATATGAAATGGGATGAAGTAATGGCCAGAGACATTGAAGCATAATTAAATAAAGCTCATAACTGGAAAATCCCAGACCCAGATGTAGTACCTAACTCCTGGCTAGAAGCATTAACATCTTTACATGAAGATTTAGCCCTAAGAACTATTTATATGTGAACCCTGCACAGACACCATCCTGGTTAACAACAGGAAAAACAATACTCATCCTTAAGAGAGAACCTGCAATATATACTAAAACTATAGACCGATAACTTGCCTTCCGATGATGTATAAACTATACACTGGAATTAATGCTGAAAGAGTTTATAGTCATTTAGAAGAAAACTCAGTCACAGCAATAGAACAAAAGGATAACAAAAGAAAGTCATATTTAACAAACGGTCATTTGTGGTTAAATAAAGTCATAATAAAGAATTGTAAAAAGGGAAAGAATATAAGTATGGCATGGAGAGACTACAAAAATGCATTTGACAGCATCCCACAATCATGGATAAAGGAGTGCTTATAGATGTATAAGATGTACCCTACATTTATCAATTACATTAAAAGTGTCTATGAAACAGTGGCAAACCACTTTGCAGCTAAGCCATGATAAATGAGAAATTATTATCCCAGGGATAAAAATTCAAAAGGAATATTCCAGGTTAACTCTTTGTCACTGATTTTTTTGTCTTGCTCTTAATCCATTAAGCTGTCTACTTAAAAGATTAAGTCATAGTTTCAATTTGGCTCCCAGAAAGCAAAAAGTGTAAAGCCTTCTTATCTTCTTTTTGTGGATGATTTAAAACTCTATAGCTCATCAGATGAGGAACAGAAAGCACAACTGCAAGTGATTAAAAATTTCTCAGATGACATAAGAATGTCATTTGGTCTTGATAAATGTGCAAAAGCAACCTTTAATGTAGAAAAGCTGTAGCACCAAGAACATATCAGTCTGGGACAGGAATGTGATATTAAGTTATTTGAGCAGGAGGGAGTATATAAATATTTGAAAATTGATGAAGGATTGACAATACAACATGAAAAAATGTCAATAAAACTTAGTAAGGAATAGTTTAAAAGACTAAAATTAATACAGAATACAGGCCTGACATCTAGGAGCAAAGCCCAAGCTCTAAACTAATTTACTCTTCCTGTTCTAACTTACAGTCTTAGGGTGATTAACTGGTCCTAAAAGATATTAGATCAGATGGACAGGAAAACAAGAAAATGCTTCCCACTTATCAAATGATTTATAAAAATCAGTGTATATCAATATTATATATTCCCCATTCTGAAGGCTGTATGGGTTTCTTGAGATTGATAATGTGTATAAAAATGGAACTGTAGGACTGCATGTATATCTGCTGATCTCATAAGATTCAAACAAAGTGAAAGTTTCAAAACTTGAGGAGAACAAGCCTAAGATGGCTTCTCTGAAACAATGCAAATATCATGGACTTTAGTCGTACTTTGAATTAGGAATGGGGTCCATTCCTGTCATGGTATTAGAAACCCAAAAGACTTGGAGAAATTAAACTGAAAGCAGTGTACATATGAATATATTCTATTTTAAGTTTATTTTATGTATTCTGTCATAAAATCCCTTTAGCTTATTACATATTGACTCCATCTTTAACATTCCAGGCAAGCATTTATTTACTTATTCAGTCCTTTGAAAACTACATGGGTAATTTTCTTAAACCGGATTATTTTCAATCATGGTTGAAAACAATGAAATATACACAGTGGTACATTTAGAGTTTAGCATGCAAACAATATCATCTAAGAAGAAGGAAAATCGTGTGTGTATATGGTAAATATATAACTGGGATATTTTTTCTATCTGAAATACAATGAATCATGTTAAAGAAAGACTAAATATGATGAATTTAAAGTACAAAGGTACCCTGTACAAGGCGCAGGAAGTCATGTCACAGGCAGACAAACTGAGTTTTATTAAAAGTGCTGATTGCTTTAAGGGCTTGGGTGTAAAGTGATAGAGATCCAAAGTCTAGTTGCAAAGATGATTGAATGTTTTTGTCAGAATAAAAGTGCTTGTCGTGTGGTATATATGGGTTATGTACCTTAACGAGTAGTGTTCTGGTAAAGCATGCAGCGAATGATAAGGAGTATGACATGGTTTGGCCTGAGGGCCCCAAATATGAAATTATGATAGTGTATATTACGATTAGTTGGACGGGAGCAGTGTTCACTTAGTTAGAGTGGTGCAGTGATATTCATTATTATGTCAAATGTAGATGGAAGTGTAGGAATGTGGGATGAGTTTTTCAAGAGTCAATAACTTGGGAAGAGGTACCACAGATAAAAGGTAGAATTCTATTAAAGACAAAAGCAAGAAATTTAAATATGCAGATGGAGAATTATGTGAAACTATAATCAATGTGCTAGGAAAAGGAAAAGAAATGATTTAGCAATATGGCAAACATTTTGAATTACTTTACATTTTCCACTTTGAGAATCTCCTGAATGGTTGGCATACCACTCAATTGCCCAGATTTTTCACAGAATGTCCAGATTTATTCCTCATATTTTTATCTGTTCCTTATAAAGTCTGTGGTGTTCTGGTAAATCACTGGGGATTGAGGTCACAAAATGATGACATACATTTGAGTTTGAGAAATATCCCTCAGAAAATACATGCAAACACGCACATCCCATTATTCTAACAACTTTGAAGTTTCTAGCAGTAATATTTAAAATCTGCCCCTATTTTGGGACATTTGTCCAATGCCATTATTTTAGACATTGTCCTGACTTCCTGCATTAAGAGCTTGAGTGGTATGTTGGTCGTTTAAAGTTATTATCAAGGGATTCAACCAAAAGCAATAACTCCTAATAACATTACATTTTTCTGCCTGATTTGAAGATCTCTAACTCTCAAACAAAAGTCACTCATTTATAGGTCCTTATTTAGACTATTCTGTCTTGTGAAGATAACTAAATTATGTAAATACAGTTTGAAGTGAAGGTAAGGGCAATCTTACAACAAAGCATAAATGTGCACACTCACTTTTGTAATGTAAACAAATGTAGCAGCATATATTTTTCTGATGTTACTATTATTTCAACCCTCCTTTACTAATACTGACATTGGCAATGTGATGTTTTTTGTCGCATCAGAATTTTCTTTCTGTGGCAGAATATCTGCATGAAGTTTTCCATACAATGACAATGCTTCTGGGGTCTGGGCAATATCTCTTATGATGTCAATAATTCAAATTCTGTAGCAAAAACAAGTGTCACATCTGTCAACATTCCACGGTTGCTCTCTATCCTTGAGATTAGGAAGACAGATATTAAAACTGTGCAGATAGTGAATGCCCTCAAAGGCTTTAGTTGTTGAATAGCATGAGTTAAATTTATGGGCCTGCAAGCACGCAAGACCCCATGATCCTATGACATTATTACTTATGCTTCTTCAGTATATCAGGAGCAAATACATAGGCCTTCAGTGCTTATTTAATACAAGTTTGCCACAGCATTGTTTCTATGAACCAGCGAGTCATAAAAGACTTCAAAACTAATCGTTTCTAAATCAGTAAAAAATGAATGCTCAGTGGTATAAAAACAGTGCAGCCAGCAGAGGAAAAAAGCAATACTTATAAAAGTATCTTAGTGTTTCTCAACAATGTGCTGACCAGCAAGTTTCAAACTGTCACTGAGCTTAACAATTTCAATAAATTGAATTCATCAAGTTGCTTTAAACATTAAGTATTGAAGGGTCCCATGCATAAAAACCCCATTTAATAATTAGTGACTACTCTGGTACTATAAAAAGTAATAGTGCTGCATATCTTTTCAGTCCTCCCATTGTGTATTTAAATTTATAATAGTATTTTAAATTAGTGTGCGTATGAGGGGGAATTGTTCATGTGTGTATATGAGGGGGGAGTGTGTGTGTGTGTGTGTGTGTGTGTGTGTGTGTGTGTGTGTGTGTGTGTGTGTGTGTGTGTGTGTGTGTGTGTGTGTGTGTGTGTGTATGTTTGTCTGCAAGCATGTGTGTGTGAGTTTGTCTGCATGTGTAGGTATATAGGTGTGTGTGTGTGTATGTTTACCACTGACTGAATTTGTATTATAGAAATAGACAGTTGTCATTTCTGCTAGCATGACTGACTTTCTAACAGACCGTTCATCTACATTTTTTTCTATTTATGATCAATAAAATTTTCAAAAGTTTGCTCAGAAAGCATAGGGCAGAAAAAGTCATACAATTTTAGAGAAAAATATAAACAATTAGTTTCCTTTGCAGATTGAAACAAGCAGAGATTATTATACTCTTTAGTTGTTTCAGTATTTATCTCAGTAATATACTACTGACTAAACTTGCAAAGTAAAAACTATGACATAAGATACTGCACTCTCTTTATTAAGCCACTTCTAGTGCCTCTGAACGTATGCCTTCGAAGGAAGTAACATCAGATGAAAACACATACAATGTATACACATATACACATTTAATTGGTTAATCAAGCCATCAAAGAAAATATTTCCAGCTGTTTACTGAGTTCATTAGGAACCAATATTTTCCTAGTTCAGTAATATGTTTTCTTAAATCTCAAACTTTCTGATAATAAAGTATATCTTTATATTTACCAGTACTAACACTACTACTAGTACTGCTACTACTACTACCACCACTACCACTAGTACTACTACCACTACTACTCCTACCACTACTGCTTCTACTAGTAAACTACTAGGTGTTTAAATAGAAAATACACCAAAAACTAAGCAGTCTCTATAGGGCAAACCCCTGTGTAGCTAGCATCTATAGGGCAAACCCCTGTGTAGCTAACATCTATAGGGCAAACCCCTGTGTAGCTAACACTGCAAGATGTCATATTGACACTAACCTCCTACTACCTGCTCTCCTCTACTCAGCACAGATATTGACAAATACCCTATTAAATCAACTAAATAAGCTTGAGCAGTGTTACAACAAGGTCAGAAAATGTGCAGCCAACTTCCCCCATGGAGGAAGAGATCTCCAATAGCGTGAACTACCTCACCAACTCCCATACACCAAACCTTCTATTATCCACAATCTAATAAACAAACCAAATGACTTCCACCTCTAGCCAACCTTGTAAAATCATATAACCCACCCAGAAGCTTGGTCTCTTCTGACAAAGACCTTCTACATATATCAAAAGCTAATACGTCTGCATGCTTTTCCCTCTACTTCCATCAAGTGTCAAAAACCTGGAACTCCATCCACCTAACAATAAGATGGGACTGCTCAACAAGGTCATTCAAACTGCAGCTAAAGTCTCAGTTACTCAACTCCTTGCTCTGCAAATGTGCTGCACCAGATTTTTCATCATTCCCCTTCAACTTCATCCCTGATCAGCTCTTTTCACATCACCCTCCCACATGTGCAGTAACTCACTCTCTTTCAACCCTTTTGTTATATTCATTCACCCTAAACTACCCTATATTTTATTTAACAAATCTAGCTCTCTCAGCACTATACCACTTGCAAGACATTTTTTTTCTGTTCAAAATAGCAACATTATGGCTGTCTGTATAATTTATCAAATTTGAAATATAGGTCTCCCTGTTTTGGAAAATATTGTAAAGACTATCCTAGATTGTTGCCTTTCAAATGTTAGCATCACTCTGTCTATTACTATTGTTTGTTGTTTGTACATTGGAACCATTTTTCCCAGGGCTCAGCTGAAAATATGTCTTTTGCCCAGTCAGACTCTCTCTGTAAACAACAGCAATAGATTAAATAATTAAATACCAATAGAGTGTTCTAATCCTTTGTCTAATCTAATACTGTTTCACACAGAATGCAGTATGTATCTGAATTAGTAATTTCATCAATGTGTTGTATATATGCACATATTAATAATATAAATGATTTATGTTATCCACAAATGCAGTGCTCATTCTAGCCTCTTAGTCTGAGATTTGAATACTTTGCTTTAGATCCAAATTTGTTAGGAGGGTGAAAAAGCCCTCCCAACCCAGTTAGAATACAGTAGTGTTTGTTTTTCTTTAGGGCAAGAAAATATAAAATATTAACTTTTGACAGGTATTTTGATGGGAAAAGAGTCTGCTAAGCTGAGTACAAGTACACAGGGAAAGATGTTCTACTTGAAAGTTAAAGGCTTTTTTGTCAAATAAAAACAAAACAAAAATACATTTTGAGCCACTATAAGAGGTTTCGGAAAGTCATATATGTAACTAAACAGAATAAGGACAATATACAAACAAAATTTTTTATAAAAGATTTTCAGAGACAATGAAAACTGAAGACATTAAAAAGCATTAAAAGTAAATTAAAGACCCTTAAGACAATATCAAATTTCTATATTACTATCTCACCCAAGAGTTAGATTCTTTGATATTGAATTTATAAATATACATTTTCTCTGCTCCAGACTGTTTCTCCAATGTCAGCATCTACAATTGTGAAGTTCATGTCTTAACAAGAAAAAAAGTGGTCTTGAGAACAGACGGGAATAATTCCCAGCTAGGTGAGAATATAAAAGTATAAGACAGGCAAAGATTTTTTCTGCAGAAGTGCTAACTAGTGGGAAAGTGGCTTTTAGTCAAAAGACTGAGGTAGGTGGCTGCCTAGGGATTTTACACAGATGCATGTATAGATTAGTTCCTTCCTTAGATTGACACCACTTGCTTCTTGAACATTTAAACTGGTCTGTAAAGATTTCTTTTGTTATATTAAGTTGTAGCTGCATTTATTTACTTTCATTTGTTTGTTTGTTTTTGTTTTGTTAATCAGGATAAAATCTTGACCCTGATGGACCTTTTTCATGTTCAACATAGGAAATAAGCAGACACTACAACAATTTATAACTAATGCTATTGATCAAATAACATCGATAAACAAGGCATTTTTTTGCAGACTGTTTTATCAATTTTCTGGATATTTGAAAGATACAATAAGCCTGATAAGGAAGATTTGTAATAGGTACATAGTTTAGCAATTTACAAGCTCTACTGTTTGATGGGAAGACTAAAGAGCAAAACAGAGAAATGATCTGGAGTAAACAATCGGAAATTGTAATAAAATTATTTGACAGTGTGTGAGTGAACGAAAGGAAAGTAAGTAGAATAACTTGATATTAGGGTAGAAAGTGGGTTTGATGAGGAGGATAGACTTGAAAGGTGGATGGGTATATGGATTATTTTAAATCTGGCAAAAGGTTTGTTCTGATTTATTGGAAGTAAAGAGCTGTAAGTGTTGGCAAAATGTAGGAGTAGTAGATTAAACATATGAATGTTACATGGTGCTATTTCAGAAGAGGTTTGCAATGGTTTCCCTAAATATTTCTTGATGGAGATTCTGAAAGTGGGGTAAGAGAGTTCACATTTGTAGAGAGGGATTTCCATATTGTGAGGACATCACAGAGAATGAATTGTTTGCACAGTGTGGCTTATTATGAGCAGTGTGTAAAGAGGAACAGGAGAATGAGTGAGATCTGTGATTATAAGTTGTGAAAAGTTTCATAAGTTAGCTGGCTAAGAAGGGGAATTAATTTACTCTGATTAATTTATAGATATAATAGGTAATTAGAGAAATAAAACAAGTACCTGCAGGATAAGAGGCAAACTGAAAACAAAAAACAAAAAAAAAAAACCCTCCTAATTAACCCAGTTGTGTCATGAGCTGAAATCCAAACAACCAAAAGTTCAATCCAATGTTGTTTATTCACATCCATAAAAATCGACCAAACAAAAGACTGTCAAGTGCTTTTGTCTCTCCACACATTAGTAATGGGACTTCAACAAAACAGCCATTTTATTTAAAACAATTCCTTTTATACCATCCCCATACTAATTGACTATAAATTTAACTTTTAAAGTGACCTGTGCATCCTTGAATTCCCTTCAAAAACAATCCTTAGCATGAAAACACTTTACATTCAACATCCTATCTATACATAATATTCAACACATTTTCATATAACATACTAAAATACATAAAATATGAATACATATGTCAATAAATTTAACATAAATTAAACATAAACCTAATATGAGTCAAATTCACTTTACAAATCACACTACATACAATGCTGTTATTCTATGTAAATGAATTAAAATTCCCAACCATACAGAAATTTTCCACTCCATTGTATTACATAAAACCATATACCATCAGTCACAATTTAAAAGCTCACTTCCTTAGAACAGATAGTAAGGACATATTATCATTAATGCCTGGGAGGTTTACTGCATTTACTCTAATCTGCCATTATTGTTTCTTCAACTCTAACTTTAGCTCCCACCGTCCACCTCTAGGGTCATTAGGGACTATTCCTAAAATAACAAACTTAAAACCAGAGAAGTTAGAGCATTCAAAACTTTCTCTAAATAATGCTTTGTTGGTATTTGCTTTTTGTATAGCATACATATTCTCATATATTCTTTTTTTAAACTGTGTCTCTGTTTTTCCCACATAGTAATGCCCACATCCTATAAATAATCCAATATAAACAATACCTTTGGTATCGCAATTCAGTTTCAAATGATATCCCCTGTAAAACCAAAATACTTCCCATAAGTATAAACTGACAATGGTTACATGCTCCGCAGCAAGTCATACCCCTAGTGCGTATAGTTTTCTTAACTAAATTCTGCTCAAATAAAGATTTGCAATTCATACCAGTTTTGTAAATAAATTTTGGTTCTCCACCCACATATTTCATAATATCCATATTACCCCTAAATATGGTCCAGTGTTTCACAATTATATTTTAATGTCCTGACTGTATGAAACATACAGGATCAAAATCCCCATTTTAAAACTCTCATCTTTTAAGAAATTTTCCTCATTCCTTAGTCCATTTGTACTACCCAATAGGAGCTTGTATTTTTTATACCATCCAGCTTTGAGTTCACCACTCATCTCATCTATCAGTTTTTTTTGGATAGCCCCTCTCTAGGAACATTGAGCTAATTTTCCTCATTTCATCTTCAAACAATTCTACATCAAATCACATGCAATTCATCCTGACCAACTGTCCCTTACAGATGTTCCTTTTTACATGCCCAGGGTGACATCTATGGAAATCAAGATAATTGTTGGAAAATGTCTCCTACCTATGTATTGTAGTCGTAAATTTCCTTCTCACCATATCCTTACTGATGTCCAGATAATCTATGACATCATCACAAAGTTTCCCTGTAAATTTGAAAAATGGCAAAACATTGTTAAGATCATCTAAAAATAACCCATTGTTCTCATTCTTGTTTCTCCAAATGATGAGAATGTCATCCAAGAATTGGAAATATACTTTCCACTTTTTAGAAAAATCACAATTTAATACGTTTTACTTCCCAGGCATACAGGACCAAGTTTGCGAATATGGGTGCCCCTTCAAAAGTAAAATAATTATTATCCAAAATAATTTCCATAGCCAAAATGATGAAGTTAATCAACGTTTCATTTATGTTAGTCAGGCTACAAATTGCTTCCTGGAATAGTTGTAGTCCTGTCTGGTGTAGGATAGATGCAAATAAATCAATAGTGTCTATTGTAGCAAAACAACACTGTTCACTAAACCATCCTTGGTTAATTTTTGACATGTCCCAAGAGTCTTTCAGCAAATAGTCAATAGGTCCTATAGCCTTCTTAACAACCCTATCAATAAAAACCCAGTGGGTAGGTAGGGCCATTTTCTGCTGAAATTATAATTCTAAAGGGGGGGGGTTGAGACACATTTTTATGTACCTTAGGTATACCAAATGCAACTGGAATTAAAATATGATCACATTTTAAAAACTCATATAATTCCTCCAAAATAACCTCATGGAACAAAGAATTGTCTAATAATAATTGGATTTTTCTATGTGCAATATAAATTTCATTTTTAGAGACTTCATGATATTTATCAGTATCATAAAAGATATCCAATAGACAATTAATATAGTCCACTTTATTAAATGTCACAACACCTCCTCCTTTATCAGGCTTCATCACTCTAATTTCATCATTGTTTTGAATCATTTTAATAAGTTCACACTCATCCTTAGTTATATGATAATAATTATTGAATGTTTTATTAGTGTTGTTGTACATTAACAAATATATATCCGATGAGCAAGCTCCTTCACATGCCAATATTGTTGGATGCAGGGGGGGGGGGGTTGAAACAACTTCTTTTCCTTAAACATATCCCTGGATTCTTATCCATTTCACTATTCTGACCTTTGAAGAAAACATTCAAATTTAATCTCCTAGTGAACAATTTGAGATCAGTTATAACATCTACCAACCTAGGCCCATGTGAAGGTATGAATTTGAATCCTTTTACTAATAAGGAAAAGTAGTTCTTATCTAAATTCAAATCTGTATAGTGGAAAATTTTAAAACCTCCATAACAAACCACCTTACCATCCCTGATAATATCTATAGTTTCAGGGAAGTTGTCTATACCACTCACCTGCTGGGCTAATTGTTTTTGTATCTTTGATGGTCAGGGTGGCCTGCTTGTGTTCTGAAGTAAAATTGTTTGAAGATGAAATGAGGAAAATTAGCTCAATGTACCTAGAGAGGAGCTATCCAAAAAAACTGACAGATGAGATTAGTGGTGAACTCAAAGCTGGATGGGGTAAAAAATACAAGCCCCTATTGGGTAGTACAGATGGACTAAGGAAGGAGAAATATATCTTAAAAGATAATGAGAGTTTTATAATGCAGATGGTGATCCCATATGCTTCAAACAATCAGGACATCAAAATATAATTGTGAAACACTGGACCATATTTAGGGGTGATATGGATATTATGAAATATGTGGGTGGAAAACCAAAATGTTTTTACAAAACTGCTATGAATTGCAAATGTTTATGTGAGCAGAATTTAGTTAAGAAGACTATACCCACTCGGGGTACAATTTGTTGCAGAACATGTAACATTGTCATTTTATACTTATCAAAATGAAAACTCCAGCAAAGCTAGCACTTCCACTGAGTGACCATCCAAACCTCTTGTATCAGAGTCACATGGGATATATGCAAATGATCCTTATAAACATCAGGTGTTTCAGCTAATTGGTGATTCTGAATGCCCATGACTTGTTTCGTCATATTACTAGACAATTTCAGGCCAATAAAGTCAGACCCCTCTAGCTCTGGATATGCATATTTCAGCTTTGTTGTGACCTAATCAGCACAGCACAAGCAGAGTGTTTGACTAAGCATTAGAAACACAGGGCTGTTATACCCAGCTGATGTCCATTATCATTAGGGTCACTGCAAAAATATCCCAAACAAAAAACTAAAACAATGAGTTAGAAGGCCACTGAAATACCAATCAGTAAAAACAAAATGAAAACTCCAGCAAAGCTAGAACTTCCACTGAGTGACCTCCCAAACCTCTTGTATCAGAGGCACATTGAATATATGCAAATTTTCTTTATGAACATCAGGTGTTTCAGCTAATTGACGATTCTAAATGCCCATGACTTGTTTCATCATTTTACTGGACAATTTCAGGCCAATAAAGTCAAACCCCACTAGCTGTGGATATGCGTATTTTTGCCTTGTTATGACCTCATCAGCACAGCACAAGCAGAGTGTTTGACTAAGAATTAGAAACACAGGGCTGTTATAACCAGCTGATGGCCATTATCATTAGGATCGCTGCAAAAATATCCCAAACAACAAACTAAAACAATGAGTGAGAAGGTCACTGAAAAAACAATCAGTAAAAACAAAATGAAAACTCCAGCAAAGCTAGAGCTTCCACTGAGTGACCTCCCAAACCTCTGGCTTTGCTGGAGTTTTCATTTTTTTTAATGATTGTTTTTTCAGTGACCTTCTCAATCATTGTTTTAGTTTGTTGTTTGGGATATTTTTGCAGTGACCCTAATGATAATACACACACACACACACACACACACACACACACACACACACACACACATACACACACACACACACACACACACACCTGGAAAAGGCTAGCACAGGCTTTTTTGCTATACCCCCTCTTGCCCATACTATAAGGTAGTTATCACTGCTACCAGAAACTTACTTTTGGGCCCTTAACAAAGGGTTTTGAATTATACTGAGTGAAATAAATACTAATAAAAATGGTAGTTTCACCAAGAGCAAGGCTGTTAGGCTTGTCCCACAGAATGTCACCAAATAAATATGCAAATACTCTCAAAACTTAAATGTCTCTACTAAGACTTAAATATCTCTACTAAGATCAGCCACATGAAAGGTTTAAATATATTTAATAATAAATAATAAAAGAACAAGATAATACTAAATATCAGTTCACAGTGACATCAGAGTTCAAAAATCACAGGAAATATTTGAAATAACATTGAAGGTCAGACACATACAAAAAAGGAAAAACAATATCTAAACTAAGCTTCATTATATTCCTGACTGAATCTAAGAGAATGACTATGCCCCACTTAATAGAGCAAGGCAGATGATGTGATAAATGGTCCTTCTTGTTGTCAGGCCCAATACAGAATACAGAATGCTCTGTCTCACTATGAGGCTTCTCAAAATAATATCTAAACTATTATCTGTTTGATACCTTGCAGAATAACATCACTACTGGTCATCTAACTTCTAGCTCCCATGTAACCCCCCACCCCCCTATTGCTGGAAGCTGGCAGGATTTAGTACCTACCTGTAAAAACACACACACAAGGGCTTTTGCTCACATCTGTGGCAGGTGCTAGAAGTCATAAAACAATTTCATACCTCCACACTTCCAGAGTAGTGATTAGTTCACCCCAAAGACTATACAGAAAGCTTCCCAGTACAGACTTTGTGTCTCTGGCTGCATTGAAACCCATGAGATAGCATATTTATGGCCTAGCCTATAAAGTGATTTAATTTCAGATATATTTTAAAATTTGGTGGACTGAGGTTAACCTCCTGTTTTCCAGAGTTCTCTGTTAAAATATATACATTTAAACAGTTACAATAGTGCATGTACAATTCCATTTTCTCCAGTTGAGCACACTGTGTATACATTTCAAACATAAGCACTTTACAAATACCTTTTCAACACAAACATCTGTACAAATCAGTTTGATATACACATGGCATACAGTTCTAATACATTTGTAACACAAGCATCTTGTATAAATCAGTTTGATATTAACAAATTACATAATTATTTACAAAATTCCAGCTAGCTGTGCTGGCAGTACCTCCTCTTGTTACCCCCTGAACTGCATTGCATTGGTTTACATGATGCATTTGCTTAGTATTAAACCTTGTCTGACATTTTTAGTTTCCTTTAGTTTTGTTACATCTTTGTGCAATGTGTTGCAGAGTAATCTTTCTTTGAATCATATTTTGTCCTGATTACTTGGTTGATAAGGGATCTCTCATATTTTGGAGAATATTTGCCATTTACATAAACATTTTGTTATGGCTCAGAACTTCATTTACTGGTCAGTTCCATGGCTATTTAGTGATCTTTAGCTTGAGAGTCTTGACTAGCATGCCTTATTTGTGGACTATATTAAAATGCTATTTGATATAAGAAAATGGTCTTAGTGTCATCCATTTAAAACCATTCATGCTGAACTGTTTGTAACTTAGTCAACAGAATTATTTTCAAACATGGTTGTTTGCTTGGTCTAAGACTTCTTATATTATTTATTTTGATGCAAATGGACAGTTTTGACTTACTAGTAAACTGAATACCTGTTTTTTTTTTATTTCATTGTTTAGATATACAATCTGCAATTGTTCTGACATGCTGATTATTTTAATAACATTTTACTGGTGGTTTTCATTTTGCATTATACTGATTTGATAAAGTACTTAGAACATAAACAGAGAAATGTACTTGAACTTAAGAGTGATGGCTTCTATCAAAATTTTTGAAGTCCACAAATATCAGTCATTAGAGTGTATGTCCAGCTAAAGCTATAATCACCTCAAAGTCAGAATTTTGTTGTATCTGACTATACAGAAGCAACCATTTAACAATTACAAAAGATGGAAGTTTTTTTTTCATCATAAGACTGTACTGGAATGGCAGAAAGAAAGTCAAAAAGGCCAAACAATAGGCATGGCATTCCAAGAATAAAGTAATAACAAAAAAAGATTTATAAAACTGTATTTATTTCCGTGGTGAGCTCAAAGTATTTTTACACTATGTTTAATTTTGAAATGTTCTTACTACTTTGTGATATGAATTCATCCCTTTTCTACCAGTTTAATATTATAAAGGTCACGTCATGAAAATAGAAAATGTTATAAAAGTTTTTTTTTTTTACTTCAAAAATGAAATGCGATTTGTTTGTAGATATGCTCTTTTCATTTCTGGTCTAGCAAGATTTTCATACATTGTTGGTTGAGGTGAATTTCTGTTACTCTTATTATTTTGAAATAATATGGCAAATGGAGACTACAGTATGAAAATCTCTGAATGAGTTTAATAAACATGCTTAAGCACAAAACTGATATTCAGAATACATAGAATTTTAATATGCATCCCATGTGAATATAACACTTCTTTCAGCAAATTATTTCACTTTATGTTATTGTGTTAAAGAATTTGGGAGAAGGCACAATGAACATGCTACCTTTATACATACATCAGGACATTCTTAAGTGGTGAAGGTTTATAGGTTGCTGTAAAGTTTCTTATTAAGGATGTGTCTGTCATTTAATTTACAGGTTCCTCCTTTTCCACTCCAACTTAATACTAAACCACATTTTTACCCATCATTTCCTCATCTTCCATTTTTTCTCTCATAGCATATCTATTCTATACGGTCTAATAATCAAAACCACTGAAAGATGACTGACTTTATTCTGAATTATAGTACATTGCCATTCCAACCTTTGATATCTTAGTGTAATCTTTTTTAAAGAATAACATTTCTTTTGTAACTTTTGATATCTCTGTGTCTTATTTTATAGGTAGTCATTTTGATAAGTAGTGTACTCCCAGTTCACTGAGCTTCATTGCACTTCTAATTACATTAGTAAAACTGATGTCACTGCAATTCTATAAAAGGTGGATCTCAAAATTAGGAGGGGAGGTAAGTATGAGAGGGATCCTTGGGCACTGATCAAAAAACAATTCACCAATCATTATGTCATGTGCAGACAAAATAACAAGTAAGGAAGCTGATGAAAACATCTAATTCAGGTGATGTGTCAATGTATACAACTGAGAATCATGGATGTGGAATCATGATATGGTCAAAAGGAACATGGAATGCACCTAGAGATGATGAAATATGAGCTACCTTAATGTGCATTACAAAATGTATTAATGTATTTATTTGTTTGTTTGTTTATGTATGTGTGTATGTTATTTAACTTTGCTTACTAGGGTAGTGCACTGATCTCAGTGGATCTTTTAAATTCTTAGCCAGGGCAAATGCAGTCACAGTTGTAACATAGAGATAGCAACAATACATTCAAACCTCAGACTTTAAAGGTGAAGAAGGGCAACAGAGGCCAAATATGAGTATGAGCATGTCCTGGTTGAGTAATGGATATGACTGGAAGAGCACAGAAGAGCACGGGGGTGACAAAGTCAGACCAGCTTACTGTGGGCTGTGGAATTGAAGTAGTCTGTGGTAGACCTAAAGGTGTCTCATGTTGATAGCAACCTCACCAGTGTGTCTTTTCTAAAGTCTGGCATCACTCACAGCAGTGTAGTACACACCCCCTGACAATTTGTTTCTGCAGTGCCATTGCATCATTCCTAGCACTGTACTAGCACTATACTATAGGTAGTACTTGGTTCTACTTCTCTAAAGCGAACTCTGTCATCTTGACTGCTGTGAGACATGGTTGCTATAGCTAGTATAGAGTAAACATGGGACCTATGCTGCTGCACATATTTTGTACAATGTGCTATAATTCTGCAGGCCTTCCTGAATACTCTTTGAATGACACACCCTTTGGTGTTTTCTCCCTTTTCTCTGAAGCTCTTTTCCTTGCTTTAATCCTTGGGAGGTGGATTTGATGACTTGCCTTGTTAGTAGTGGATTCAGATTCATATGAGGGCTCACATTTATGGATATAATGCAAAATCAGTTTTGTTTACAAAATATTATTTTTTTTCCACCAGAAAGCACCCTTATCTACTAAATTACCCAGGTGTTTTAATCTGCTAACAGTTTCTCTGCTGCCTGTTTCGATGGTGCAGATATCTGGATTTGTTATCACTTTGGGGATTCAATAAACTCTGTGTAGTCTTTGCTCAAAGCCTGCATGGAGGTTATGTCTTAGCATGATGAGCAGCAGTGCTAATGGCTTATTCAGGCTGCTCATCACACTTACATGAATACAAGCAAGGATTTGTGGCCAGCAACAGTGTTAATGTCCAGAAACCATGCACAGCAGCCTGAGCACAGAAAGACGAAGCATTCAAGTTTGCCTATAGGCATACCTGCTCCACGAGATCACACGGACAGCCACAATGAGTAACAGGGCTGAAAAAACTGCAATAACAGAAGCAACAACATAGTAACGAAAAGTGTACTGAGTGAAATGTACACTAAAACAATTATTTGCAGAATTAAATAATGGAGGGGAGGGTAAATAGCAAGGGCAGCTACAAGGAAAGGTATGCTGGGCCAGGAAAGTTTGATGATGACATGAATGAAAAGGAATGAATAAAGAGGAATGTTTTCAAGATAGGATGTGTCAAGGTATGTACACTTCCAAGACAATTCAATAGCATAACATTATGCGCATATGTAGACAGTGCAGTACATACTGCTTTTTACACCTCCTGATCAAGTATATTATATTATAAACACACATGACAGTATATATGTGACAGTCACACAAGGTTACATGTCAGTGGAAGTGAATGGTTGTGATGCCAGCATCACTGACATGCTCACTGGAGAAGACACTTAGCAAGGACGATATATGCAATAAGGGGTTAGTGCGTACATTGAAGATCTGTAAGATAGCAACAGACTCTTGGACAAATATAGAAAGAAACAGGCCTCATCATGGAAATTTTCAAAATATTATGACCATTAACCTGCAGCATTGGCAAAATATGTGATTATAAGTTATTATACATGTTCTGTAGTAACAAAAAGTCACCATTTTTGGAGGGGTTAAGAGGGACAGTATTAAGTCTTGATTTGAAATCACATGCAATCCTGGTGAATTGAGAGGTTTGCATGACACAAAAGCCACAATCCCCCCTACAAGAATCCAACCCATGTCATCAATGTTGTCACTGAGCTGTGTATTTACTGGGTACAACACAAAAATATGTTATCACACAAGCATCTAGTAGAACACCTTGAAGGGAAGTACGCACTGTAAAATCTTAATGAGTATGCATCCAAGAGAATAGTTCTGTATGGCCTACCAGATGTGGAAGTTTACTGTGCCAAATGTGAGATCCTTGACTAAAGCATCTGGTCTGATGTAGGCACTGACCATACAGATAACAACATATACAAACATCACACTATTATGAGTGGATTCCCTGCACACAGCTGAGTATTAAATGCATCTGCCACATGTAATAGCAATGGATATTGTCTTAAGTATCTGCAATTGATGTGTGAATTAAGAATTAATCTACAATAATGAATGGTACAGCAGTATGTGAGACTGATGGCAATGCATCTACTATGCCCATGCGCACAGAAAGTGCAGTGCAAAGTCAATTGTCAATGATTGAGGAAGCTGTCACTGTAATATTGTACACATACCAAACAATACATGGAACATATTCTATAAGTACATTTCAAACATCAACATATGTGCCACACAATCACTGTCCCCCTGAAAATGCCAGTGAAGATGTTATACTGCCATGAAATTCTAACATACGTCCATATGCGTTCATGCAAACTATCAAGTGGAAATATAGATGTGATATAGTTGTACGTCCATGACACAGTACAGTCACAGTATCTCTGTACTTAGGATACAATTGGACTCAGTTGGACTTCAAACTGTATATCACCCTGTATATCACCTCCAAATAAAACCGTGTGTATGAATCAAACGTGACACAGTAGAACTGTTAACAAAGTCATACAACCCTACCTATTTCACGTCATTACATCAGTTACACATCATATGCCTATAAGTTTAGCTGTGGAAATGTGTAGCTGAAGGCCCAAACACCATATATGGACACATTACAACTGAGGTGGATATGGCTCATGCAAAACAGTTAATGACTCAAGTGTCGAGAGTCACATAATGCTGCTGGGGAATTCCTTTATAGTCCTTGTGAAAAGCAAACTGATAGTGTACACAATGATCATACTATACCATCAGTCCACACATGCACCAGCTGACTGAGGTTAGATTCAAACATCATTCCTGTCTAGGTATACAAACTGAATTCCATACAATGTAAGACTATTACAACTGCAGAAGTTTAAATTATAGTGTGTTAGAGTGCACTTTATAGAGGATAATTTTAGAGGAGTGTCTGACATAGCTGTGAACTCACATCTTGGTGTAAAATTGTTTCCAGGCTGCTAGTTGAAAGAAGACAGGTAGTCTTATGCTGGCATGAGTCAATACATGCACACACACACACACACACACACACACACACACACACACACACACACACACACACACACACACACACACACACACACACACACACACACACACACACACACACACACACTCCTGGGATAAATCAGTACAAAAATGATGGAGTTATGTGTCTTCATATTCAGATGAAGGTATGAACCCATTAATACAAGTTACTGACAATATCACTGGCATCTGATCATGCATGACTAATGTCCACTGTCACTATAACCCCATAACAAATGTAATAATGCAGTTAGGCTATGTAATTCTTGAGTCTGTTTGATAATGGCCTAAGTACATAGCACTTGCACATGCATTGCTGCAGGGCACACATGAATATCAGAAAGTATGAGTTCAGTCAAGCACACATGCCACTGCCCATCATATGAATGTATTTTCATGTATTAGACAACTACAGCCCAGTAATCACAGTCAGTCATGCTATACATGTCTTCACAAAGTGCATCACTGAGAAGCTGATTTGAGCAGATGATGGCAAAATATTAGCTTATGTGGGATTTGAAATTCAGGAATTCAGCTTTGACTTGTGAAGTAGCAATGTCCAGTGACTGACCTGATTGGGTTTAACTGAAAAATACATCTTGTTGTTGTTAATGTTTCATGTCTCAGACTTGTGAAATGTGTTATGGGAGAAATTACTAGCAGCTAGTATGATGTGCATGCTGTAATCTACCTTTGAAATATTGAGGCCAAAGTCTTATTACATAAATAACTGTTGGCCCTGCCTGCCCTGTTTCCCTTAAGAGATGAGCAAACACTTTCTCTGCTTACGGAAATGGTGAAAAATGTAATACTCCTTTCGTGTAAACAGGCTTACTGGCAATGTGTGGCCATCATCTCTCTGGACAGTACTGAATGTGGAAAATACACCTGCTGCCAAGCTTTCATTGTGGCATATGCTTTAAAAGCAGTGAGTTCCTGGTCAAAGTACAGCTGAGTCAAGGTTCACATCCTGGTTACTCTCTTTCTTGACAATTGGTATCAAGATGTTATTAGCTAAGTAAATGTGATCAGGACTGCAAATGTGACTATCAATGACTACACTAAAGTACGTGTCTTCCCCAAATTGTTTCAGTAATGCCTACCTCAATTCACTTGTACAACTAGCAGCTGTTTTGTAGGCTTCACTGCAAATCACAAGTTAATTGTGTGTTCATCTTTCTACAAATGTCAACAGGGTGTTACATATTTTGAAATGATTAGTATGACAGAGCAGATATGCTAACTATATGTGCAGCGCCAGATATCCTGAAAAGTGTGTGCAGGACGCTTCTTCACAGTAAGGGCAGTTTCCACATCATATTAGAAGAACATTTCATCCATCATCCTACTAAAGATGCTACAGTATACCCTGATGATAGAGAGGAGATGATGACAGACACAGGGCTGTAGAGATTATAGGAGGTACTGTCTTGGCACAATCACGAACATCCTAATGGTGTGTCTTATCAGTCAGAATGTGTCCTGCTCTGTAACATGAATTGCATGAGATAAGGATAGAGAATATATAGAGTGACAGTAATTAATCCATCCTTATACAACTGTTTGAAGAAGATGTGGGACATCTGAAATATAATGGTGCCATGTGGAAATTGATTTTTGACAGTTATATCAGTTGTGGCCCACCTTACAGTTAACTAGATAGGTAAACATATAATACTCATGTAGAAGGGGGTAGATAAAATGTCATACAATGATTATAATATACCACTGACTATCTGTCTGGATAGGCACTAGATACACAAGAAACAGACCTCTGAAAACAGTCCATAGAAGCATGCCCTACTGCTGGGTTATAAGCCTTGGCAAGATACAAGCATAGATTTATACATCTGATCATCACCTGAACTTGATACAAAGGGAATTCTACAGCAGATTTTGAAACCTTGCACACTATGGGAACACTGAAAATCAACTGAATCAAGCTAATGGATACACATACATAAAGAGGGGTGGGAGTTAAGGGATGAATACAAGGAGAGATGAACATGCACATAACAATGTTTGGGGATCTATATCATTTTATCAAAATGACTAACCTTCGAATATCTACTCATCAAACTTAATCCATCGAACACTAATCCCATCAACTGTTCATTTAAGGGAATTTCTTCCCTGGCAATGGTGCCAGAAGCTGTTGAAGACTGGGAGGGGGTAGGGCAGAGGGTGAGAGGGGCACTTAGTGATCTAAAAAGGGCAATTGTTTTAAAACTATTTACTGCCACAACATAGGTTTACTTGGAGGACATTTTAAGCTTAGCCAATTCCCTTTTGGTACTTGAATTAACATTTTCTGATTGGTCTTACTTATCTCATGGCTGATAATTGTATATTAGCCCTAATGAGAATAACACTGATCATGTCACAGATAATTTGAGAGGACCCATGTAAGGGATGCAGCATTTAGGAACTGCCTCTATCCATTAGTGGCATGAGGGGCAATCCTGGAGTACATTTTCTATTACCCATCCTTAGATCCAAGTTACATTTGAATATGAACAGATTAGCTTTGTTTTATTTTTATGGATTGTCATGATATCTAGACATTTAAATCTTCTAATTGTATACAAAATATAGAACTACACCACTATATCGACTACATTTATGTTTAAAAGAAAGAGTTTCCATGATTCTTCAGTAATGTTTTACCTTTTATAAAAAGGTGTCTGAAAATGACAAACATATACAGCTTGTATTTAACACAGATAACAATTTTCTCATACATTTATACAAAATTAAAGAACCAGTTCAGTTGGCTCGGCATGTAGAACTAATTTATTTTTTTATATACAAACTACTCTTTAGTAGTCACTGCTAAAGCAAATGCAATTTATTTTAGCAACAATTAGCCATCAGAGTACAATGGTGACAAGTTCAGGTCATCACCAATGGCCTTCTTCTTCAGGTTCAACTCATTAATGTACTGAAATCTTATTAATGTCCTATGGAAGGTATTTAAGGTGCATGCTGCAATTACAGCTAGATAGTTAATACCCAGGGTCCACTGGATGCAAACACTGTATAGTGTCTATAAAATCTTTTTTTTCCAAATAGGGACCATTTGTCAAATGATTTGAGTCCATTATCATCTATTTTCTTAATGGCATAGATCACTTGACTGAATACAGTTTTATCAAGTCAGATGGTAATTTGAAATATGTGGACATATTCTGAGAACTTAGAAATGTCTTTGGAATAACTGGAAAATGAATGAATATTAACTACCTGGTATGAGCAGTATATTCTGCATACCAAATGGAGTAGATAATTACTGCAAATTAATTCCAATTTCTGTGTTTCAGCTAGAGTGCAAATGCATTATCTTTCTGTCTGTTTCATACCTGAGTTCCCACTCATGTTTAATCATATGCAGGCACAGACACATTCACAAATATATATGCAAGCAAGCACACACACAGACACACACTAAAGCATATGTAAACAAACGGACCCTTCCTAAAGCATATATAAATAAACAGACTCTTCCTAAAGCATATATAAACAAATGAACCAGCATATATAAACAAACGGACCTCTCCTAAAGCATATATAAACAAACAGACCCTTCCTTGAGCATATATATAAACAAACGGAGCACTTCTCCTTACTGTGGCAGCAGACTGTAGCAATGATGTGATCAAGAATATTTTATTTTCCGCGCACTTTTGTGTTTAAAATTTATGTTAGCGTGTGACACACACATGAGTCCTCTGTTGGGTCTTCTTTAAAGAAAAAAAAGGTCTTACAGCTGTAAAAGTGGGGGCCTCCCCCTTTCTCTATGGTTCCAGCACCTATGTTTCTTGGGGAAAAAAACAGTCAATCAACCTAGTGACCGTCACAAATTTAAAACCCACACCCCCCAATGTCCCCCAAACTAAATGTACCAACTCCGAGATCACACTACAGTGGGGAAAGGGGTAAATTCCCAATGATGGCCAACAAGTTTTTTTCCCCTGGGAAGAAAGTCACTTAAAATGGACATTTGATGGAATTAGCATGCGATGGATTAAGTTTGAGAAATAGGTGTTCGACGGTTAGTCGCTTTGATGAAATGATATGTACCCATGTTTGGTGTAGTGGGAAGTTCATGGACATGTTTTTGGTCTGTTCTCATTATTAAGCTGCCATGCTGTGTAGCATGAAGTGACTGACATAAGGGGTAAAGAAGGGTTAGGAGAGGGACAACAGGCTTATGACAAAAAGAACAAGTCTGGATAAATATGTCATAGTTGTGAGATGGATGTCAGTTCGAATACCCTTTTTTGGCCAATATTCAATATATCTCCATGAGAACTCATAACTGTGGCACAGGTTAACATGTGGGTGATTAAACATACCATAGACATATAACATCCCATTAAGAAATGACGTGAGATGAATCTGCAGTCGAACCCCTGATGTTGTGGACAAAACAATTTTCAATCAAGTGATTTCTGTCAACACTTCTCATAGGAAGTTGTAGTTTACTACATCCAGCAGTCCAAAAACTGTCAGACTAACTGTTTCAAAGAACTGCTCTTATTCTACTTTAACTCTGTGTTCCTGTAGCGCAATGAGTTTAAGCAGTATTGTGTGGAGAAAGCTGGACCCGTGCAGTCAATGGCAAAAACTCTCCAGGATTTGCAATAGTACTTGAACAATGATTCACTGCTACTTGCATTTGCATGATAGTAAGCAAAGAGAGACATTGCCAAACAAAGAAGAAGGGAGTTTATGAAACAGCAATGATGATGTGAAACTTGGCAATGATCTTTTGCATGTGTGATGCTATTCCTGGTCACATTTTGTCCAATGATCAACACTGAAATGCTCAGTTGCTTGGCTTTTAAGCCTTGACTTTGGAGGTGTCACTGGGATGACTTGGCCACATAGTTTTTGGGGATTTGCACACTGTTAAAAGTAATTTTGCAAGGTGGGCTTCAAACCTGTGTATAAGAGAATGCATACATTTTCAAGCAATTGATTATTCCTCATTGCCACAGAAGAAGTGCTTGTCAGCCATGCTCATTAAAGATGCACAGCTTAAAAAGTGACTGGCGTTATACTTCAATTAGGTCTGTATGTGTGTGACATTAAAAGGTCTTGGCTCTTGCATTCTCAGCTGTGTTGCAGGCCTAATGACTGAAAATATATTGGAAATAGATGGACTTGCATGACTTTAGTAAGTAGTAGTAGAGTTTGAAGTTATGATGCATACCTCACAATACATTCTGTTATAATTGTGTTATGGTAGGGGTCTAGATGATTGTCAGCAAACTATTTTGTCCATGAGATATACAACTGCATTTTTATTACATAATCATTATTGTCATGCTAAACCATTTACATCCATAATCAACTAGAGTTAATATGTCAGTCATTAATGAGCTGTGATACCTACAAATGTATGTGTATGCAAGCAATAATGATACCTTTCTGTCAATCAACCTACTATACATAGCTATTGGCATGTAGTATTACTTGACAGTATGACACCCTTACTAAAAGGTAGACTCTGCTGGATTTGAACTCTGACTCACGTGTTTTGATCATGAATTCACTGTACCTATACCTGATACCACAGGAAAAGCTAAGCAGCAGATGTATTTTCTCCACTCAGTACTGTCCAGAGTGCTGATGGGCATGCATCTCCCTTGAACCTGTTTGCATGGAGAAAGGTGCACTAACTTACATTTTTCACTTTTTTTCCTTAAGCAGGTAAGCTGGTTTGTGTACCACTCTGCATTAAGCAAGTACAGATTGCATGTAGCGCAAAAAAATGACATCTGGATTTGGCAAAATAAGGAAGAATACATGAGAGGAATACTGACAGCATTCAAATGACACATCAGTAGTTGTGTTAAACGTATGACTCATATAGGTACAAGCAATCTTTCAAAAAGGGGACAATTTATTCACTCACTACAGTTTGTACTGCTTGCAGCTGTGCAATGTCGCTGAGCCTGTTTACACTCATAAAGATGCATTAGATTACATTTTTCACTTTTTCTTAAGCAGTGAACTGTGTTTATGCTCCAGTAGACAACACATATAAGTACTCATTATATATAATCCCCCCAACTAAAAGCATTTACTGTGGGACTCCAACACTGCTGAACCTCTGTTATCTCTTTTTAGCTCACCGTATTTACACCTTGTACCACAGAGACTGTTAGCTAACAGGCATAATTCTGCAATCATTACCATTCATTTTGCTGACTGCCACACAATGCCATTAAACATGTTTGTACTCTTTAAGGTGACTTTAATTAAATTTTTCCCTTTTTCCTTAAGCAGTGAACTGTGTTGGTACTCAGGTAGGTGATATGCATAAGTACTTATTATAATTCCCTCACTAAAAATATCTCCTGTGCTACTCCAACGCTGCCTTCTCTCCATTCTCTCTTTTTAGCTCACATTATTTACATCTTGTACCAATGAGTCAGTCAGCTAAAAGTTGGAATTTCTGCAGTCATTACCATCCATGGTACTGACCATTGCGCACTGTCTGTTTGTACTCTACAAGGTGACTAAAATTAAATTGTTCAGTTTTTCATTAAGTAGTGGACCATGTTTGCACTATGTCATGCACTGCTCACACGGTAAAGGCAATAAAATAAAATAAAAAGAGATAAAAAAGGGAAGCAAAGGTTAATAGACAGTTCTGGATTTGAACCATTCGACTATTGCACTTACAAAACACAATTGTATTGGGTTATCAGTCTTTTTCACATTCACAACTTTGCAGTTACAATCAAATAATTTAAATACAAGCAATTCACATTTCATATCCAGCATTAAAAATCCATACAGTTGGACATTCTCAGTTGATTGTTTATGCATAGATAACATATTTAGTGGAATGGGTTTTCACACAATCCCCAGAATTCATGAAGCTTGCGCCAGGCGCAGGTGTAGTGTAGGTGGTATAATGCCAAATATGGCCACCGAGAATTCAGGTACGATCCAATTCCATGCGCACTACCAGCGTATGCCAGATCTGCGCAGCTCTCAGTGTAGGTATGCAAATCGCCCCATGTGCAGTACTGCAGCATGCAAATGAAGGTACATAGCGATTGGTGAAGTGGTGTAGGTGTAGAGTAAGCCTACAGAAATGTAAACCAAAAAAAAAAAAAAAACAGTTTACATTTTGACAAACAGAACATCGGAGCCATGAAAGCGGACCAGACTCATGTATTACAAAGTTAACATATGCTAATGGCTAAATATACAGCCAATGGCATAAGAAAAGATGCACAACACATAAAAAATAACATTTAATGTCATGGCCACAGTAATGCAAAGTACAACCGTAGGGCATGTGTGTGCAAATGGGAACACAAGGAAAATATATACAAATGTCATAAAATCACAATGTAATACAAATCATGATTTCACCATAATACTCAATGGTATGCATGGTACACCACAACCAAGATGCAAGGGTTGCTAAGGGTCTGTGACAGTGTTTGGCGCAGTAACTATGAATTAGTAGTCAATGCCATGCAAATGAGGCGAGTAATAGTGAATCGCAAACATCCCGCCAGGCTAAGGATGTACCATACAGCGCAGCGCTACAACACCGAGAGTGGTCTGGAGGAATACATGACATCAGCAGTGGGGTGTGCCACTGCAGCTGTAAGCACATTGGAGCAATGCAAACCTAAGCTGCGTATTGCTAAGCTAAGCCGCAGGACAGGGGCGTGGATGTAGGTATAGCTTTGCTTAGCTGACAGCACACATGGTGCCCGAAAGCTCATGTGTACATGGATGAGAACGTGTCCAAAACCCGGAAAGCAGACACACGTGCCGCGCACCACAGCCCAAAAAGGAAGTTTAGGGGAAGACAATAAGGAAATGCCACAGTAGGGTAATTGGAGTACAACTGAGCAATTAACACCTATTAACTCACAGTGGGCCATTGACGGTAGCTAACAAGGCTGCTAAGAGCAAACTGCAGAACAGGATAGGGGAGGTGTTTGACTGCAAAGAAAGGAGAACTGTAACCGCAGAGCAAAGCAAACCTGCAGTAGATCAGCTATAGAACACATTTCGCAAGACAATCCTGGTTCAGGAAAGTACAAAACAAGAAAGCAGGCTGCTGGATGTATGCCAGACAATGGGAGGGGAATCGTTAAGAAACGTTGAGGCAAGGGCAAGAGGTAATCCACGGCAGCTAAATGTAATTCAACACCAAAGGCAGCACAATGGCAGTACCTGTGGCAAAACACATAAGATACCTTGCAGCTCCGAATAAACATACACACCCTATAACATCATCAGTGTTCAAAGCACAATAGTATAAAGTGTGAAGGCACTTCACACACACTTGTATATTCCCAAACACTGCACCATTGGTGTAAACAGATGGGGAACTTTAACGATGTACTTGTTGGGAGCTGCCATAGCTGTGATTCATCAGCATGTGTTGGAGACTGAAGGTGTTGTGGAGGATGATGCTGACAACCACCTCAGGCCCTGGAGGAGGAGAAGAGCATTCAGACCAAGGGTAACCTACCAAGGGCTACATGATCTGGAGATAGTAGAGCATTACAGGGTGGACAGGGGCATTGTACAGCAAATAGTAGAGCTGTGCCGGCCATGCCTGAGATCCAGAAACAACAGAGGGGAACCCATCACAGTGGACACGAAGGTATGTGTAAGCTTGAGAATACTAGCCACAGGTATGTTTCAAAGGCCAGCTGGAGATATCATGGGGATCTCACAGGCATCAGCATCCAGGGTACTCCACCATTTCCTGAATGCCATGTTACCACATGCCAGTGAGCATATATACTTTCCCCGAACTCAGGAGGAGTTGGCCAGCATTATGCGTCTCTTCCACCATGTGGCACACTACCCAGAGGTACTGGGTGCAATAGTCTGCGCGCACATACATATCAAGTCACCACCCAGTGAGCATGGTAGGCGCTACATAAACCACAAGGGATACCACTCCATCAACTGCCAGGTCACGTGCAATGCCCAGGGCATTACAATGGATGTGTGTGCTGGCAACCCTGGAAGCTACCATGACTCCCACATCTGGCATGCCTCACAGCTGTATTAGGTATTTGTCAGGGGGGGCATCCCATATGGCCACCTTGTGGGGGGATGCTGGCTATGCACTGGAGCCGTGGATGATGACTCCCATCAGAAATGCACACACACCCATGCAAGAACGCCATAATGAGGCACACGCACAAACCAGAATCATCATAGAGCATGTGTTTGGGATGCTGAAATTACGGTTCTGTTGCTTTGATATATCTGGTGGAGCCTTGCAGTACACTCCAAACACATGTGCCCACATCTTTATAGTATGTGCCATGCTACATAATATGATTTTGCGGAAACAGCTGCAGCAGGAACATAATGGTGAAGGCCCTCACAGCCCACTGCAATTGCCAAGGCCATCACAGGCACAGAGGGATTCAGACCATGAACAACATATGCCAGCACCAGTAGGCAGATGGAGGCATGCCCAATTTTTCCACGCCTTGGCAAAGAAGGAACGTATAGCACATACACTGACAATGTAGGCCCCTTCAGACTGACACACTTCTCCACCTGCAGACACAGTAAACAGCCCACTGTAATTGCCAAGGCCATCACAGGCATAGAGGGATTCAGACCATGAACAACCTATGCCAGCACCAGGAGGCAGATGGAGGCATGCCCAATATGCCCACGCCTTGGCAAAGAAGGAACGTATAGCACATACACTGACAATGTAGGCCCCTACAGACTGACACACTTCTCCACCTGCACACACAGTAAAACGGATGGCACACACACATGACCACTTGCAAATTGTAATGTATAAGTGGCCTGCTGTGTGAATCCTACATAGGCAGCCCTCAACTATTGCAAACACAACAGCTATTGGAACAAGGAAAGTCAACACCTAAACAGTAAACAAAGCTAACAGCCTATGTTGATACTGTATGTATAGGTTCCTAGGTACATCGGTAGGTATATGCCCGATCAGAGGCCATTCATCAGCCTAAGCAAAATGTGTCTGCTATTGCCACCCCATCGATTAACCAACTGTCCCTCTGTGGAGCAGAGCCAATTGCGGGATCCATGTGTGTAACCACTATTCCCCACCTACTCTGCATGGATTCCCGGTTGTGTTAATGAGTGCCTCCATATAATGTAATCAGGGATGTAGTGCCAAAGCATGGGGAGTACCCATGACAGGTATCTGCCACCCCAGCATTCTCCAGTTATGGTTGTGTCAAGGTGTAGCACATTACAGTGTGTGGCTCACTGTGACATAGATTCTCAATGCTGGAGCACAACCATTAAACATCACTTGAACATACCATTAATTGGTATCATCCATATGTAAACTAACTGAGTTACACATTTGATTGCAGTATGGAGGAACAGCCATAGTACAGTCTACATACAAAACACCATAACACTTGTACAAATCCCAGATGACCAAGTGGTAAAGCCACTGACTGTGTCATGCATGTACCCGGTTCCACGTCCTGCAAGGTCCATTATGTAATCCCGATGGCACGAATAATGGATGTTGGATGCAGGTAATTAGAGCACATTTAAGCACATGTTAGTGGGTTTATGCAGCGGCAAGTGATGGTAAGCATTGTTTAAACATGACTACATGGATATGCTCAAAACAGGTTTAAGCTTTGCCGAATTCCATGCAGATCACAGTCAAAGATGTCCAGAAGAGGTGAAACCAGCATTATTCACCCTTGTACTAATAGTGCCTGCTCTGAGAGGTAAAGCAACCACTGGCAGGATTAGAACACGCAACCATGTACACATTCACCTACCACTAAGCTACCCGAGATGAACCAATGGCAGGTGTGTATTGTGATAGGTTAAAACACAAAAGGACGGAGTTCAGCAAACAGTATACACCGCCATGTACCCAACGAAAGGTGTGTACACTCTCTCTCTCTCTCCCTGTCTATATATATATATATATATATATATATATATATATGTATATAAAATAGGGATAGAAAGGGTGATAGAGAGATGTATGTCAATATATACAGCTATACATATATCCGCAAATATATAGATAGGTTAATGACTTGTACACAACTATGGAGGTGCAAATAAATAGGATATTGCCAACTACCAAATGCTTTACATACTGACACATGTAATCACGAGGCTTAAAGACGGAAAGACCACAGTACTGGAACACTATAACTGTGAGTAATATTATCACGATGTTAAGGGACATTTAGTTATTGCAGCTGGTGCTGCGGCCCAGGTAGTGACTGTGTTTAAGTGTGGTTCCAATTGCTGTAGTGTGTGTAAGTGCGTGTTGAGAGTGTGGTGTGTGTTTCCATGGGACTGTAATGTGTGTGTGTGTTTGCATCTTGTGTCTGTTCGTGCTAACTTGGAGGTAGATTATTACAGTAGTTGTGGTCATAGCTGGCCTTAGGCATACGGTTACCACCTATCCCACTTTGAGGGGGACAGTCCCTCTTTGGGCAGTTGTGTCCTGACAACAAATATTAAAAAGGGCAAATATAACGAAATTGTAGGACATACTGATGTCCCATATATTATGTAATAGTTGCATTAAATAGTTATTCCTGTATCTAAAATACATACATTGTACAAGAAACATAATCAGCAACTAAAGTGCTACAAGAATAAGGTTTTATTTAGGACAAAAGTAAGTTCTATCCTTTGTACTGACAGTGGGTATGTGTCAGCCTCTAAACCCCAATGTGTGCCCTGCAAATGTCCCACTATGGCCATTTGAAAAGGTGGCAACCCAAGCCAAAGAGGTTGAGTCACCAACACAACTGCAATGAGTGCAAATATCTGTGACAGAAATACAAGAGACAGCTTTCATGTAGCAACATTTCATTACATATCGATGTATTTCAGAGGGATTGAAGGATCGACATCACCTGCATGCTATATAGGAACCAATTAACAATGGCTTAATGAATAAGCTTTCAATAACCATAGTATTAGTCTACTAAATGGCAGGTCTTCAATTAGGGAAGGAGCCCCCACACACATATGGAATATGTATAAATGCAGTCCCCACAAACCTTTATCTGCTATGTACATCCACCTACATCTCCCCCACACCTGAAACAATTGCAATATAGACTGTAATAACATCACAAACATCCACACACTCAATGACATCTACAGAAGTGTTAACATACCTTGTGAGAGACACACTTGTAATGGCACCATGTGAAATTGTTGCTGTTGTACAATGGAACAGACGTCGATGTTACAGGTTTTGTTTGCAACAGTCTTGTATCAGACGGTTGAGATAACAGCTACACTCACATGTCGAACTATATACTCTAGCCATCACACACAATCCATGGGGGACATGAATTCAAAATATCTGTGTCTCTCCATATAGCAGTTGCAATTCATCACAATAAAACACATCTAGACCATCTCCCTTGAAGGTAGGGCAAAAGGACAATGCCCAAGTGGAGTATTCAATTATACCCCACTGTTGCTGTGTAATTGGCCAATGGAGTAGCTGCACAGCTGATGTGCATGTAATAATTTACTCCAGAACACCAACTGGTGGCAGGATACCACATGTTACAGGTATCTACATATAAAACGATGGCTTGCCATACATTCAAACCATATGCTCATACCATAGAACTGTTTAAAGAGGAAAGGATTAACACAGATATTATCGTAAACTCGGACCATTAAGAAGGTATGTAGAACACTCAGTATGTTAGTGTATGTAGTGCCTGTTCTGTATTTATGAATGTGTACGCAATGCATATAGTGGGAAAAGGTATTATGTAGTGATGTCTTGTTGAGCATAGTAACGCTTGTAGAAATTGTGTGTACTGCTGTGGGCCACAAGGTAAACACCTCATACACCACAAGGGATGCTACATAAGGGCTTTAAACATAACAATTCCACTCCAGCCGCTGTCGGTGGTAGGGTTTGTCCAACAAGTATGTACCATAACAGGGGATAGTATATGTTGATATACTGTAACAGTAGGCATATGCATGGGCATATAACGAGTATAACATGCCTAAGGTGGTCCTGCAGTATAATTATGCTTTGCATTATGGGATATGGTTTCACAAATGTGAAAAGTACAGTATTGTAGGTAGACATGTCAAATATTTTACATAGCATTACTGTTATATTATGCAAACATAAGGTATGTCTGTTGGAATGTACAATACACAATAACAGGATACATATGTCTTGTAGTCACCAGACAGTATAACAGCATGATAGCTAATTGAAATGGAAGAGCTACTCAAATATCCATGCACAAAGGACATGTAATAGCTTCATAGGTTCATAGTTAGGTACTATGCTGTCTGGCCAAGTCCATTTGTAAGCCCAAATACAGTGTTTTCACTGGTGGCACCTCCCTAGATTAGTGTCCTGTGCCTGTGAACAGCAGAGCCATTTGTTTCCTGCACCTGTGTACAGTACAGCCACTGCAGTGATCCCTGGTGTACATGTCTGTTCCCCATCCACCCATCGAGGTATCTCATGAAGAGTGCTAGTGAGGGTCCCTGCCTGATGTACATAGGAATCATGTTCCAAAGCATGGTGAGTGTCCATTTCAGGAATGTATCCCTCCAGCACGTGCTACTCATTGTTGCGTTTGGGTACATATCCCAGAGCATGTTGCTCTCAGTGGCTTTTGCTTATGTTGCTTATGTGGAGCACATCCATCAATATTGTTGTGGACATGGGCCTTGTATGTTCAGCAGAGGTCAGCTCTGAGTATGCAGTATGCAAATGAGTACAGTTGAGGTTTCTGTAGTTGTGCTGCATACTTCATACTTCAGAGGTGAGTAATACTGTTGGCATGTTAATGTTGTGGTATTTAAAGCCGTTGCTGTTCTGTAAGGTACACCCCAAATGGGGTGTTGTACCCTTGAACGTGTTTCATAAGTCAGGAGTATAGAGGTACAATGGCAACCTTTGTTCCGGCTACAAACCCATTACAGATTAGGGTGGTCATGTAGAAGGATATCCACACCACCTTGGCAATAAGATTATCAAAGGAGTGGGTGCTATCTACTTGTGTACTAAGATCCCTTATAATGTCTTATGTATGTAGGGGACTACCACCTATTTGATAGTCACTGGGTGATTGTTGTAATCCAAAGGGGATGTCTATGCACCTTTTGGCATGCTGCTTGAGGCCATGTTACCGACACCAGGTATCCGTCACAGTAACACCCTTATGGAGGGTGTGTGTATTAGCTGGTGAATCAATCATGGCCCCTAGTTTGCAGTCATCTGGAAACCTATTCAGGAAAGTTTTTCTGTGCTAGACTGTACCTCAGGGAAGCATATAATGAACATGAGGGGCCCTATGACCGAGGACTGGGGTACGCCAATTGTAACTGATGTACAGTAGGAACTATGGTATGCTACCCTCACTGCGTGTGTCCTGTCCGTGAGCCACTTTGCATAACATCTCAAGACATATGGGTCGCTGTGCAGGTGGATGTGTATATTGACAATACCAGAATGGTGAATGGTGTTGAAAGCCAATGAGAGGACAAGGTAGGCTGTGTGGACCTCCTTACCATCATCTACTACCTTGGTAACTGTCTCAAAGGACTCCACCAGGTGTAAGAGCCATGGTGTGGCCCTAACAAATCCAATCTGGGTAGTATCAAAGGTTTGGAGGCCAACAATGTCTCTGTGAATGACTTCCATGATGATGTTCTCCATAGCCTTGCAGAACAGTCTAGTCAGGCATATAGGGCAATAGTTCCTCTGGTCCATTGTGGCGCCACCTTTGTAGAGTGTGATAACTGTTGCTGTGTGCCATTCAGGGTCCACAATGCCTGATACAAGGCTATTAGTGAATCTGGTGCCCAAGTGGGTAGCCATGTCGTTCTGAGGTTTGTGTAAATTGCAGCCTGGGATGTTGGACAGTCATATGGAGTTTGTGTTCCATGCTTTAGAGAGAGAAGGTTTGAACTGCGTTGTTGTGACCGCAGGGACTCTGCATTGTTCCTGTATAGATTTGGGCCCTTTAGGGTGTGAGAGGTGTGTAAAGTTAGCTGCAAGGATGTTGCCAGTATCAGTCGGTTCTGTAATGTTTCTGCCTAACCGTTGTATGTAAGAGCAGATGTGGGTATTGCCTTCGAGAGTAGTGACATACCTCCATAACGCTTAGTGGTAGTCCTTGGAATGTGTCGCAGTAATGTTTACATAGCTAGCTTTGGAGGATGTGATAAGGGATCTCAGATTCCTACTGATGCTGACCAGGGAGCTACCCCACCCATGGGAGTGTACTCTACTTTGCAACAGTCTCCTCCTTCTGTCATACATTATGTCCATGGCAGTGGACCCCCAGAGTGGCGTCCATTATCTGGTGGGTACCGTCATGGCTCTGTTTGAGATAGCATGATCCATGCAGTCGTGTAAGTGCTAATGAAGTGCAGTTGTGAATGTTTCAGTGTTTGTAACTATATTGTCCATCTTCACGGATGTCATGGCATTTACTACTTCTGTCATACGAAGCCTGAAGTTGGCTTTGTAAAAATATTGTACTGTGTTTTCCATGAAGGGTGTGGTGCCGGGATGTCGATAACAATGGTGATTAACATACGTTCGGAACTGACCAACGAGGGGATAACCCCAAGTGTGGAACACCAGTCACACATGTTGGCAATGTCCAGGTCTAGGATATTGTTGGCCTTGGTGGTAGTGTGTATAGGTTGATCCAGCCGATTGGAGTTTATGAATCCCCAAAAGTGTTGGCCTAATGTGTCGGTACATGAGTAGGTATCACAGTTAGGTGTGGGGTAGTGTCAGTCTCAGATCAGTAGTTCCTGTTTGAACCCTACTTTCCAGTACACCAAGAAATGAGGACCTTTAACAGTGGGGTATGGTGTGGAATCCGTAGCAAGCTGCAATTTGTATAGCAGTTCTGGCCACGGTTAGTTGCACTTGGATTACCTCTGATGCATTGTGCTAAGCAACCAGTATGGAGGTGTGTACATCCCTGTGAAATATGGACACACCTCCACCGTGGGTGTTCGGTCTTGGTTACATGACTGAAAGGTGTGGTCTGCATAATACCCTGTCAGTGCAGGGGTGCTCTCCAGATCCTAGAAGCAGGTCACAGTCACTGCAGAGATATCGAAGTGGTCCATTATAGGGAGTGCCTCGGCTGAGTGCGTTTGAGATGAAGATGACAAGCAATGAGTAACATTACCCTCAGGTTTTGCTTGCCTGTACCTGTTCTGGTGGTGAATATGTTATTTGAAATGTGTCTAAATCAGGCAGTATAGGAGCAGCAATAGCCTTAGATGTTATCCATAATCCCAGGGCTGACAGGTGCAGGTCATCTATGCCAAAGCATTGTGGTTTGTCGACCATGTCATTCAAAGCAGACAGATACTGGATACCCTTGGAATGACACCAGAAGCATAGGCAACTGTTGAAGTTAATAGTTCTGTTGTTGTACTGTGTCATCAGTCTGGACTAATGCAGAATGCTTCTCAGGGCATGGGCGATACCTGCCTGGGCTACAAGATAGGAGAGCTATTGCATGTCCCTGTACATGTAGTCCAGGAAGTTACATCTCAGGGCATTCACACTAAAGTGGAGAATGACAGTAATATTGTACCTGTTGAGGAGTGACCTGAGTGCATAGGTTATGTTGTGGATCCTGTTACCCGACAGCCAGATGACAGTGACTATCGCCTTGTGTAGCCTGCTGAGTGGGACATCAGTGTGACCGCCTACAGAGTCACCTATGACTAGTGTGTTGGGTATGTTATAACACCCTACTGGCTGTAGTTGATGGGCACACATGAGTCTGTGGGCTATAAGTAATTGGTGTTGTGTTTGGTGATGGGGGCTGCCTCTGTTGCCTACACAGAGTAGTATGGAGAGGCTCTGCAAATGTTTTACTCTTACTATGTGTGTGGCCTGTGGTGGTGGAGATCTAGTGAGACTATGTGCTGAGTGGGGTGTGATGCAAATGTTTAACATCCCCACATGATTGTCAGGTTAAATTTGGGTTGGAGAGGCATTACCGCCAGCATGGCTACATATGTGCATCTCCCACAGGCTGTAGTGTCGTATGTTAGGAGGTGAGCATTGACTGTGTACATGAGACTATTGCTATATTGCCTCATGTTGCCCACATTCATCATATAGTCAGGCAATAACACTGGCAATTGACATTTGGACATGCCTGTATATTCAACCATTTCTCACAAGATATGTGAGGTAAGTGTGTACAACAGCTGTTGTACTGTAAGCATGCTGGAAATGTAAGGACAAACAGTGTTTACCTGTAGGAAATTAGTAGGATTGAGTGATATAGTAATTAGTATCTCATGAAGTGTGTACATGTTCTGAACAAGTGCTGAGCATAAATAAGCAATACAGATAGGGTGTTGGATAATATAAACTCACTGCCCCCCCAACAGGTACACAATCACATATCCATGAACACTACAGAGCCCCTGTAACCATAACTATGATGGTACAAGGTGCACTCAGGCTGCATGTGACCTGTTCAAATCCCTGGTCGTATAATACACATATGGCAAAACAGTTTGCTCTACACATACACTTCCATGTAAAACATAGGTTCATGGCAGTCTGTGAAAATACTGAATGGATCACATTAACAGATATCACAACCCACAAAGTGGAGACACCACTCTTAATGGGAGGCACAGCACTATTACCCTGCTGAGTATGGTCTGAAAGTCTATGAACCTTAATCAACGTAGATGTTGTTAGCAGTACAGATGTAGATGACAGTACCGATGAATTCACACTGCATAGCATACCTGTGACATGTCATAGGACATCATTACCCATACTGTGTTCCACCTACACTCAGTATACTACATGTACCTTCGTATGTCACAGGAGTGTTCTACCAGTGGCCTGTTCACAGAAGCAACACTACAAAAGGTGTCTGAGTGACATGTGCATATCACACCAGTGGCAGCTAGAGTAAAACAGGGTTAATGTTTTGTACTCCCCCGTCATTGTAGCCCATACCACACAGACAAATGGGATGCATCTGCATATGTGAGTATGTGAATGTCCATGACCTAGGAGCAATAGCTGACTCAGTGTTGTGGACAACATACAGAATGGGCTTTGTGGGTGAGGTGCATGACATATGTGCACAATCTGACAGCTGCTTATTGCATTGTCACTGCTATGTTAAAAACCCTGTACCCATTAACTACCACCTAGGCAGCAGTCAACATTATGGACACTGTGTGTAAGGGATGGTGCTGTGCAGTTTACCTCACTGAGCTAGTGACATCACCAGGCCTATTAGGTAGTCATAAGAGGCAACCCAAGTCATGACAGGGTGCCATCCATGAGCATAGAGATCATTGGACAGCCATACTCAGCACTCAAGTGACCAATATTGGATCACATATCACCTTTAAGGGGTATTGGAAATGCTTGGATGGGTGACACCAGCCTTCACAATCCTCATCTGTCTTATGCAGCATGCTGTCTACCCTGCATAAAGACATGTGCAACACTGTGATGTTGGACATGCTACACGTACATATCCTGATCTGAAAGACATACGTCATGGACAGCAACCTTCCTAGTATAAGGGTCGCCACATGCTGGACAGATCCTTGTGCCATACGTGTGACATACTCCTACCATACTATGCAACCCTGTCCAGCAAAGCTGCACATGTCATCTCTGTCATACATGGTGCGATGACCGCAAGGTAGATATATCATTAACTGTCTGGATCAGTAATGTGGCACTGATTCACCTGTCGGCGGGAACATGGCTGTCGGATATAGCTAGAAAGCCTTACATCCTATGCCCATACAAGCCCAGGGCATACACACTACTACATGATCTTGGCCGTACATGCTATAGTTGTTAACCATCCCTGTGAATACCATCCAGCTAGCCATTGTCCCATGTGTATCACATGTGCAACACAGGCAATATGTGGCAGTATGCTGAACTGCTGTACAGTGCCGTGTAGATGTATATGGAAAAACACATGCATGTAAAGGTTTCGGTGTGCATGTCTGCATTGTCACTGCCCATGTCTGTGAAGGCAGTGTATGTGATGATATGTGACATATACACAGCATCAAGGTCAACAGCATTAATGTGCACACATCCAGGCATGTGCTGATAGGTAAGAACACCAGTACAGGCAAACAGACATGCCCACATCAAGACAGCATTCACATGGAGTATGAGCAATGTAATGAGGTGACACATGTATATGGTGATAATATCCAATCCCCATCGGGTGTTACATGTGTGTGAAAGAAACATGTCAGTCATATCAGTGTCATGATGATTTGCAAAGACAGCTGTTCATAAGTACTAAATGTAATACACATGTATGTGCATCTGTATCTCTGTGCATCTCTGAGATGCTGTGACGTGTCTCCATCATTATGTCTTACAGATAATGCCTCGATCACGACTGCTGTCATATAGCCACTTGGAGGATGATGCTCTCATACCATACCTCCAGGATAACTATGACGTACTGTTCAGCGATGTGCCACAGCATGTCCAGCAGCGTGATGACCTGTGGCAGGAATTTCGCAGGAGGGTTAATGATGTGGGTGGCCATAACCACACCTACCAGCAGGTGCGCAGACACTGCACAGACCTGATCTGACATGCAAAACAGCGTGCCAATGCAATCACCAGAGAACAAGGTAGAACAGGTGGTGGGCCACCAACCCAGCCCCCACTCACACCTACTGAGGAGCTACTGGCCAGCCTGGGGACACCATCAAAACAGCATCCACACATTCTAGCTGCCATCGTGGAGGTGGGTGTCTCCAAACCACAGAGCCTGGAGTTGCCTGGTAAGTCACTACTGCACATTTTAATATTATATCCCATTTAGTCGCACGTGTCACTGTACACTATGTAATGTAACATTATATGCAAGGTATGTTTACACACATGTCGCATACTATAGTATGCTACACTGTGTATGCACACATGTACATACTCCATAGTATATGGTATTGTACTGGTGAATGTGTTAACATGCAAAGTGCACCCTGTATCTGTCATACAGTCATGGATAATGATCAAACTGCTGTGTCACCCCTATACAGGTACCACTGGCGTGCCGCAGATACAGCAGTCCGTTGCAGGTGAGACAGTTATCAGTATCAGGCATGTGAATGCTCAGATCTATTCGCCATGTGGCCAGTTAACACATGTACACCTAATGTATGGTCCATTCACGATATACAGGTTGCAGATTTCATCAATCACACTGGCTACCCATGTGCCATATATACAAACCAAATGAAACACCAACATGAAACCACAGTAACTGTCATTGCTAAATGTGTGGACAGCTGTGCATACAATGGTGGAGGCGTTGTTCAATGTAAGACTATGTACTATACATCAGAACAATACATGTGGGTTACGCAAACAGTACTACACAGTGAGCTGGCATATGGGCAACCCACATGATTCACCATTGTGGAATGTGCCCCTGCAATGAGTGCAGACATTGTGATTTGCCATCTGACATGTCCCAGACATGTAGTGGTCCAGCTGCAGCATTGTCACACTATCCCATTAAACATACCCCACATACCAAACATACAACCCTTTGTCTGTATAAACCTGTGGACACTGGAGTATCTGACATCTATGGGTGTATGTTATATGGGACAACACAGACATGTGACATAGACGGCCATCACACACATCTGGCCAACACATGTTCACACATGGCCATGGAGGATGGCCAGAGACATGTAGTAACACACAGTAATTGTGATGTGTATGTGTGTACACCCTGCTGCACATTGTCTACACATGGTCCAACTATAACCTTTGTTGAATGGTTATATAGTAGATGTAGAACACTGGACATCCTAACAGCCTGTGCACAGCCAGCAGAGGTGTCACTTAATTCGACCACATAAGATGTGTTGAACATCATGACTGTGTCACAGCATGAAAGTAGTCTCCTGTGCAGCTTCCACATACATACACAGACACCACATTAGGCCAGAGATACTGTACATTTCCCTTGCTGCTGTAGGACATCACTTTCAGCCGTGTACCTTGTGTGTGTGGTACATAAATGTCATGTGGGACATGGTGTATTGACCAGTCTGCCATGTGTGGACATGGTTGCCAGGCAGCTAAAAAATGTTAGCAGTTGTGCAGGGGTGTCATCCGTATGTCTTCCGGTGACCTGTCACACATGACACAGCATGGTTTAGTGTGTATACACCTCAGTGACGTGAGTCACAATCCACAGTATGTATGTATTGTGTATGCACGCAGTCATGGCTATGCACTGTATGTGTATTCCACACTGTATAGCAATAGAGATGCCTCATGATTCCATGCAATGGCACTGTGTCTGTACTTCACACTGTATAGCAATATAGACGCCTCATACCACCCTCAATGGTCATGCACATCTGCTAAAAGTGCATTCTATCTGTAGGGCATACAGACAACACTGCAATGTGACACCATTACACTGCTGTACATGTGTCAGGACACCATTGTGTCAAACATGTATGCATGTCACTGCACACATCAGCAGATTATGTCATACTATGTGTTAATGTCAAGGACATATGCCTCACATCAACCATGTGTACTGTTAACCTGTGCTGGTCCACATGGTGTATCACAGGGATGCATGCTTACTACCATGATTGTGTGAAATGCATGGCTTCTGCTATGGCACATGCTTGCTGTTGTGTGCAACCCAGGGATGTAATCTACCTAACACTATTAATGTCTGAGCTGCATGCCGTCTGCTGTATCACATGCATGCTGCATGCCTTCTGTCATATCACATTCATGGTTGTCTGTGTGTGTCTGTGTGTGTCTGTGTGTCTGTGTGTGTGTGTGTGTGTCTGTATGTGTGTGTCTGTGTGTGTGTGTGTGTGTGTGTGTGTGTGTGTGTGTGTGTGTGTGTGTGTGTGTGTGTGTGTCTCTATTGTAATGTAGAGTCTTTGTTTGCCTTCACAGGTGATGTTGGTGCGTTGCTGTCCTGCGGTCCATCTGATGTTAGTGTCCCCACAGACTCTAGCAGTGATGAACATATGCTTGAGGTACAGGCAGGGTTGTCAGGGGCTGAATCTGTGCCTTTGGTTGCCATCCCACCTATATCCCCCTCTTCCCCGCACACAGTTCTCATGCCAACACATACCCCATCACCAGTGGCCATAGAGGAAGGACAGTTACCACCAACACCTGGAGCGGTCCATAACGGTCTTATGGCCCACATGTCTGTATCTGAGGTATACAGTGGTAGTGCTATTCTGCACAACTGAGCCTTATGCCAGGTGTTCCTCACTTCACAGATGTCAGTATTCCCCATTGTTAGATATAGATTGGCAGCTATGATTACGAGCGCTACACATTTAGCACTATTTAGCATACACATACAATGCAGTTGTCCTGTAGGTGTCAGGATGTTTACCTGGTCTCAGGTTCTTCATCTATGTATGGTACTACATGTGCGAAGTACCTATCCCTTGCCAGGAAAACACCACGGGTGGTATTAGTGTGCCAGGTTTAGATTGGTACAGCTAAGGTGATGGACAGCAGCAGACGTTGTGTAGAAGACCGGTGTCAGACATATGTCGTACAGCATTCATGCTAACAATGATGACTATTGAAACACTGTGCCTTTCCATGTTTAGAATCTGTGTGCATACAAGACAGCCCTTCGCTACTGTGTGAGCATGCCCAGTACGCCATTGTGTAGATGGACACATAGTGCATTCCAGACTGATGTTTGCTACTAAGTGTGTGAGCATGCCCAGTGACACCTTGTGTTGGTTGTGTGCCTTTGTGTATGGGCATGACCGTTGTTATCCTGTATAGTGATAGTGGTCATCCGAGCAACAGATGGCCATACCCCACTTCAGGATGGATTCCTACATTTAACACACTGGTTCACAGGTATGTAACCGTAACTGCCAGCATTCATGTTGATGTCTGCATTCCTAGAAGGTCATACTGACTGTCTTGAAAGGTGTACTGTCTGTGGCACATCTCGTATCTATGTAGTGTTCACAGAATCAAAAAAACGTTGAATTCTACAACTGCGCTATCTTCCCTGTAACAACGTTGTACACAGAGGGAACGCAGTGCAGTCTCCGAAAAAAACAGGCTTTTAATATAAAATAGATACAGACAGATAAAACATTTGCTTGTCTAAGCAAGCTTACAGAGTTAAGCGCTTTCACCTACTGAATGTAGGCTTCCTCAGAACTGTTCTATCTGTTTTATCTGTCTGTATCTATCTATGTAGTGTTGTAATAGTGCTCTGTAGATAGCCAGTTGTCCTGCTCATACCACTGCCATGTGTTCATTTCCATATGCCTTGGGACAGTAATATGCTTTTAGACTGATCACACACCATACAATCCCTATCAGTGTCTTTGCCTTTGCTGATTATGTCACCCACCTAGAAGTATGCCTCTGAGAGTGCTGTGATCCAGTAATTTTGGTAGTGCGTTCTGTAACTGCGTAATGCTGTAGTGTGATAAGGTAGTCAGGTCTATGTTCTAATCCCAGCCCTGCCATGTGTGTGTGTTTCCAGCTGCCTGGGGGCAAAGTAATGCTTTTAGCCAGCTCACACTCCATACAATCCCTATTGGCATCTTTGCCTTTGCTGATGATGTCACCCACCAGGAAGTATGCCTCTGGGAGTACTGTGATCCAGTAATCTTGGTAGCGCGTTCTGTAACTACGTAATGCTGTAGTGTGATAGAATAGACAGGTAGGTGCTTGATTCGAAGGCATGGCAGGTGTGTGTGTTTGGCAATCATACCCTATGTGTTGGTATCTGTGGGTGGCTAGCTTCAGGATGTGTTGAGTGTGTTTTGTTGCTTTCCTATATAGTATCCACAAATCTCATAATCGCCCAAGACACTGGGTTGTCAACACATACATTCGCCAATAGGTCTGGTGAGTAAATGTCAGCAGCCCTACTCTTGCCCTTCATACAGTCTGATGCGTGTGATGCAACGAAACACACTTGCCTTGATAGTAACACCACTACATAATGCAGGTGGCACATGTGGTTTCCTTTTCATTCTTGTCTAACGCCTTGGTGTCATGTGGTCCGCTGTTGTGATATAAATGCAATATCTACGTATGTGTGTGTATATGTATATGCGTGTATATGCATATATGTATATATATATATATATATATATATATATATATATATATATATCTACTATATATAGATATAGATAGATAGACATAGATATATACATATATATATATATATATATATATGTGGACATTAGCACTATTGAATGTTTGTGCTGGATGATCTGTATGTGATCAGCTCGGATGTATGTATATCTGTCATGGCGTAGTGGTAAAGCACATCATCTGTGGTGTGCAGGGTCCCGGGTTCTAGTCGTGTAGACACCGGTTATTTTGTTGCTGGGAAGACCAAGGGACATCGAATACGGTGATAGTAAGGCACCTTTAACCAGTTGTGTACGGATCTGAGTGACAGTAAGCAGTGGTTATTAATTTGGAGGGTCAGTATGGGTCATATAACTATGCATTAGAAGACTATACTATGCAAATGAGGTTGACAATAGTGAATCCCTTTTATCCCCAGGGTGTGATGCAGATCCCAGGAGTGTATGTGTGTAGATAGCCGGGTGCAGGGCTCGAATATAGGTGAAAGCATGGGGGGGGGGTCAGGCATACTGTACGTACATTGGAGACCTGTGCCTCTGGATTGCTCCTGCCTTAGCATGCCTAAGCTAGGGGTGTGTCTATACCTGCCTGGTGAAATTGGGAGGAACAACAGCCATAGTGGAGTAGTCAAGGTGAACAGGCTGCACAAACAGGGGATAATCAGCACAATTAGCAGATTACATGGCGAGCCCGCCCCAGAACACTACGGTAATGTGAGCAAGCACCATACACACAGGTTTCTTCGACACACTACACCACCGGTGTATACGTGCGGGGACATTTCTCAACACAGTCCAACCAAATGAGAAGGTGTGCAGCAGGCAACATAGACCAACATGTGCAAGAGGCTGAGGGTGTTGAGGATGTGTATGCTGCCGAACAACCCTTAGTGAGGTGACATAAGACTTTACAGAGCCAGAGTAACTTACCAGGGGCTACATGAGCTGGAGATAGTGGAGCGCTATGGGGTGGACAGAGACCTCCTACAGCAACTTGTTGAGCTGTGCTGGCCACACCTGACACATCGAACAGGCCGAGGGAATGAGGGAAACCCATTACAGTGGATACCACAGTATGTGTTGGCCTAGGTATACTAGCCACAGGTACCTCCAAAAGCACAACTGGGGATATCATGGGTATCTCACAGGCATCTGCATCCAGAGTATTGTACCAGTTCACAGACACCATGTCACCACATTCCAGTGAGCACGTACATGTCCTCAACACACGTGATTTGTTGACCAGCAATATGCGTCTCTTCCACCAAATGGCTGACTACCCTGGGGTACTGGGTGCTATAGCCTGCACGAACATATGCATCAAAGCACCATCCGGTGAGTGGGGTAGGGCCTACATTAACTGCAGGGGCATACCCTCCAACAGCTAGGCTGTATGCAATGGCCAGGGCATTAAATTGAATGTATGTGCTGTCTGCCCTGGAAGCTATGACAGTTCTGATATATAGCATCTGATGCAGCTGTACCACACCTTTGCCAATATGGACATCCCCTACAGTCTCCTAGTGGGGCATGCTGGGTAACCACTGGAGTCATGGCTGATGACACCCATCAGCAATGCACACACACCTGAACAACCACACCATAATGAGGCAGACACACAGGCAAGACATATAATTGAGCATGTGTTTGGGATGCTCAGGTCATGGTTCTGGTGTCTGGAGACATCTGGTGGAGCCCTGCAGTATTCACCAGCTACATGCACCTAAAGTGTTATGGTATGTGCTATGCTACACATTCTGATCCTGCGGTAACAGTTGCAGCAGGAACAGCATGGGGCAGGGCCACACAGCCCCCCACCGATGCCAAGGCCTGTACAGGCACAGTGTGACTTGGAGGAGGAACTACCTGAGCTGGGCCCAGTAGGCAAAAGGGCTGTGCACAGTATGACCTGCCCTTGGCAAGGAGGCAACACATGGCATATGCACTGACACAGTAGATACCCAGGGATTTCACCCTCTCTGACTCACACAGACAGTACAATGGATGCCAAACATGAAACTACATGTGCTCAGCCATGTATAGGAAGTGCACTGTGTGCATCTGACATAGGCAGCCCTCCAGCACCATCCTCAGGTCTGGAACACCCCCAAGGTAAGTCAATCGACCTGCCAATTGGCAGTTGTATTAGAATGTGTATTTACCCGTTGCTATGGTATGGATGTGAGCATACAAGGGAATTTGGTGGCCGACTGTTAAGGCAGCAGACAGTACATGTCCATAGTGGCACCATGACATCTGTAGCACATACCGGGGTCACAATAGTAGCCAGTTGTACACAGGGTGTCCTAACCCACTGCACGTTATGGGCTGAACATCATGTGTGTCCATACAGCCCACACAAGTCTCATACAGCTGGACAGGTGTAGACCAATACAGACAAATGTTATGCAATGGCCTCTGGATATGCCCAATGAATGACCCCACCCCCCACAGACACACACACAGACTACAGCAGGCCAGGCAGTTGGATGTAGGTTGTAAAGGCTAGGACGTCTGGCACCACTATGCTTGTAATTAAAGCTAGGATCTGACTTACACTGGTATGCCTCCAACCAGCAATTTAGGTAGGTCCACACACTGAAATGGAGTACCTGGCATACCAGTACAGTAGTGGCAAATGTGTACAACTGTCAGCTGTGCCCCCTTTCCAACATACACATGTGAGAGTCATGTGCGCCACCCCCAGTGCTGTGTAAGACTGTGGATACAGTTGGATGTCCCCACATGCTGTTCAGAAATGTAGCAACTGTCAATGCCACATGACCGTTAGCTACCCTGCAGACACAGCATGCCACCTGTCTGTGTACAACGCAGGGGTCGGCACCACAGTACTGACTATCTGGACATGTGACACATGCAATCCAGTTGACCATACTTGGCATGCTCAAACACATGAAGGTATGACGGTAATGTCAGTCGACAACATGCGTAACAGTCATACTGGGCATGCTCACACACTGAAACACAACACAGCCAGGTCTGCAGACACCAGTGGTCCAGACATATCTGCCAGTACATTGCTATACTGTTGGATGACTGTGCTGTATGGTATGTGTGTGGTACTGTCTATCGTCTGTATATATGCCATGGTGTATTGTTAATTCACATGAGCTGCGTGCACAGGGTAGTTTTACCAACACGTGAAAAGGACGGTTCTTTGTTTGCGGCCAGAACAACGCCTTTGGATACAGAGTGGGTAAAGCACATTCCAGCAGGTGGGAGCGATTGTGCATGGGTTTCCAAGGTGTTAAGCACTGCTGACCTCTGGTTACAGCTCCTTATACTTGTTTAGACTCCACATTTCTTTAACTGTGCACTACTGGCATACTGGTAGACAAACGCACTTACACCCGCTTGCTCACTCACTTGCACGTGCACTGACATTTGTGCTTACATTTGTCACTCACGCTGGGTGGGCACAATCCCTTGTGATGCCTATTACATCGGACTACATGATTACAGTATCAGGTATGTCTAACCATTAGGCGACGGCATGCGTTCGACTGTACGGACTCGGCGGCCTGTCCAGTGACATAATCATATTATATGCGTGTTCCTCATACAATCTGCTCTCATCTGGCTGATACATGGGAACCGATACTCTACACTCCTGACATGTAAATGTTTTTTGGGAAACGCAGCTCTCTGCTGGGTCATGCTACCACATACCTATTGTAGGTTTTCCACCTTTTAGATTGGATGATGGGAGACTCTAGGAGTAACACCTTTCCCACTTTGCATGGGACAGTTCCTCATTAGGAATATGTGTCATGCGAAAATACTCTAGCCATTGCAACTGTCCTGATTAGAGGACATTATTATATTCTACGTGTCTGTAATAGTTGCATGTAATGGTTATTGTATACATGACACGTCAATATGTAATGTGAAGTAGCATAAGCAACTTGACTGCTGCTAGACTAAGCTTTGATTTGTGCTAATATGTATATTTCTGTACTATGCATGGCTGTAGGTATGTTCTGCCCTGGTACATCTGACATATCTACAGAGCAGGTCCCTCTTTGGCCATTCGGAATGGTGGCAGCCCTATAGGACATATATGTAGAGCTGTCACATTTGGTAAGGCAACACATACCCACAGCCAGTAGTAAACTGACTACTTTACCGGTTTGCATAAGTTAAGGTTATTCTTGTAGCATAATAGTTGCTAATACTGTTTCCTATAACATGTAGCTGCTTCTGATACAACAAAAACATTTTATGACAGCACTACACATAATATATGACCTCCTTTCCCGAAATCACAGGCCATGTGCCGTGACACTCATTTTGCAAGGCAAAACTGCCCAGAGTGGTGTGTCCCTCACAAATGTGAACAGGTGGTAATCCAAATCTATTATGCTATAATCTACCTAAGGTGGTCAGCGGAATATGTACATTCCATCACCAGCAGACCTCACATACCAATGGGTGAGAATGAACACTGTATCAGGGACACTGCATAACACCCTGAGGGACACATTTAGATGATTGGTTCTATTAACTAGACACATTGACAGTCACAGGGCATATGTATTCATTCACGTTTGTCGAGGTACATGCTGTTTATGACTCATACATGTTGTCATCAGTCATTACCTGTATTCCGCCACCTGTCCACCTAATATCACTAGTTCTGGAAGTGTTTAGTTGGACTTTGTTACATTCTGATTCATAAATATGGACGTTCATGCTAATCGGGTACACAGCACTGCTACAGTCCCTATGTGTTCCCCCAATGGTTTACAGACTATCCAGTAGATGTGCTCTTCAGGTTTGGGAGGTATAGGCGTCTGCTATGCCTACATAGGAATATTAATTACTTCCACTGGGCGGGCCTACTACATCTCTGCCAACCAGCACCTGCACACTTAGGCCCATTATTGCATACCCATGATTCCCCTACCTGACACCCTTCCATTGCACTCATGACAAATACTTACTGTGAGCGCAGCTGGGGTATGAGCACACTCCTACACATTGCCCACTCTTCCCGTCTCGGGACACATGTCGTACATTTTGTCAACCCATGTGTTATTACACTTGCACAACCTACTGTTCCATGTACACCTACATCCTGCTCGCATCAATAACCAAGGGTTCACACGTAAAATGAATTTTTGGTGTCCCACAAGGGACCCCGTTATCCATGTTTAAAGTGTAGACCTTGCAGATCTCTCCCACTGGTACTTTGGAAAGCAGCAGTGTATTTATCTTCATTGCCTGTCTGCATGTCTGACCGGCCTAAACATTTGTTTATTGGACCTCCCAGTAACATATGCCTGGTCTGAACATATGTTACCCGTAACTGCTGTAAAGTTGTAAAGTAACCTAGTTATGTACATGTGTATATCTACAATTACATATATATATTTTTGTGTGTATATGTGTATATATCAATAACAGTTGTATGTGTATATATATCTATATCTATATATATATATTTTGTGTCTGTGTGTGTGTGTGTGTGTGTATTTATATATACATATATGTATATATATATATATATATATATATATATATATATATATATATATATATATATATATATATATATATATGTGTGTGTGTGTGTGTGTACATCTGTGTGTCCGTTAACCAATACATTTCCCAGACATACACACTTACACATGCGTATTGGGTTTTATCTCTGCTTCAACAGCATACTATTGCCTTAGTCATTATGACACCGACACTTTACTCCGGTTAACTTGTAATCAGTATGCAGCATGTTATACAGCAGACAGATGTTGCACTTTGTTCATGTATGGAGTACCGCTGATAAGTGTGATGTGATACAGTGTCATTTGACCTATTCCTCATCTGCACAGCCGATTATTCCTGCTACTGTATTTGTTTCTGTGCACATTCATATTATTTATGTTAATAAATGGAGCACATGTGTTACAGAGAATGTACGTCAACATATTGATGTCTGCATGTTGTTGTGTCTTTCGGCTTTTCCTGGTTAGGGGTCACCACAGCAGAGCTCCAGTCCGCTAATGATTGGCATATAGGTTTTACATGATGAGATGCCAGCCCTGATGCACAACCTTCAACGAAGGTATGCCCATTCACACATGTCTCCACACAGAAGGCGCTCTAGCTGGGAATCGCACCTACATACTAGCTAGCCTACACGGGATGCTCCATTGCAACCGGCGCCACCAACCCTGGCACTCCTGTGTCCATAATCGTATAGCCATAGTTTCTCCAACCCACCCGTGTTGAGTTTCCACGAGTAACAGCCATTATCCACCTGATATCGCAGCCATGACACACCTTTACATATTGCCCTCTCCAGAGTGTTAGGGGAACTTCACACATTTTGTACCGCCTCGTGTATTCACAGGGTCTCCCTCCTTTTATATTTGCACATACGTGCCTTTCCTGGTGTTACGGATTACGAACATTTTGTGGGTTACAAGTGTAGGTGGTCACAACATGAACTACATTCCATCTGTGTGTAATGTTGATGTAGCACTTCAACGATATTATGGCCACTGGTATAACCCTGCCTCTGGCGTGAATAGCGGTGCTCTACTCACTCTTGTGTAGCTTTATCTGACATACACTGCAAGCACTATATAATACCTTAGTTGCTCTAGATTCCCTTCACAAACCTTGTGTATGCTTTCTTCTTTCGGTGTTCATTATATATATATATATATATATATATATATATATATATATATATATATATATGTATAAAATTTCATATTTCTTTTATGTCTGTGGATATTTATCTATACACACATATCTATATATATATATATATATATATATATATAAGGTACATCTGTACTAAACAACATACATTTGCTATGCTGGGAGCTGCTTACACCCGCGCAGGTGCACTTGCATCTCCTTATTGTGATTATGCTAGGAAATGCTTACACCCGCGCAGGTGCACTTGCATCTCCTTATTGTGATTATGCTGGGAGATGCTTACACCCGTGCAGGTGCACTTGCATCTCCTTATTGTGAGTTACATATGTTTACTCTTTGCGCTTACATGTGCCTTATTCATTATGACAGTACCACTTTGATGAAATCCAGTTAACGGCCCCATGCGAAACACACGTTCACCTTTACATGTTTAAATGTTGGCTTTACAGCACAGAGGCATTCATTACACAAAAAATGATATGTGCTATAGTCGTACTTGAATCGGGAATGCATTTACCTTAGGTGGATGCTCTAACCACTACACTATTGGTGTTCTACCTCATTTATATGTATACCCATGGTTCATAGCTACCCTAACATATGCCTCTCTGCTTCACTTATACAGCAGGCATCCATTCTCCTGCTGGGAAAACCGCAGTACTACACATGCGACATTCCCTATTCCCTACTGCTCTGGACCCATGCTGCATGTTTACTCACTCCATGGATATTCAGAACTCCAACACTTATAGTCCTGGCACATACATGTGTTTGATTATCAAGGTGTTCAAGTGCTGGTCCAGGTTTAGACTTGTCTGACTGGTGACTGGAACTGCCGTGTACCTGTTCAAATATCAGATGTAGCACATGGACAGAGTTGGTCATGATTTTAACATTTTACCTGTGTTTACAGATGCAGGGGTTTGGGTACCTCTGACCACATTAATAGGTTGGCACTACATAATATAGGGTGGGGGGGTGTTTCCACTACATAATACAGGGTGGGGGGTGTTTCCACTACATAATACAGGGTGGGGGGTGTTTCCACTTGTGTTTCCCTTCATATTTGACTATTTAATTCATTCATATATATGAAGAATATTATTCTGGACATCACTTATGAATTCACTGCAGGTATGCAATAGTACTGTCAACAAATGTGACAGTTGGTTGGTGTACATATGTGTACAGACCTCTGTGATACTCAGGGACTAATTTCAACAGTGACAGGGACAAGGCAATGACAAATCAGGGACAATCATGGACACTTCTACAATATTAGTACTATTAACTTGAAACGTGTTGACAGATTCGGAGTCATATGTATTACTACTTATGTTCTGCAGTTTAAAGCGCCTATTACTCTTAATTATTGTCATTAGTCATTCTCATTCAACACCTTTCCTCCAAAGGTCACTTGTTTTGTGAGTGATTAAGAGGCTGGCCAGTTATTGTGCGAATGCTCTGACCATTGGTAGGGTTGCCACATTTTCATATGTACAGGGTGGGATATATTCTGGAGACACCAGATTGTTTAGGCCAACACATACCCATGGTCAGTGCAGGGTTTAGAACATTCAATATTTTCCTAGCTGAGAGCCTATTCCTTTAGCACTTTAGTTGCTTATTCTGTTTCTTGTACGATTTATGGATTTTATATCCAGAAATAACTGCTTTAGGCAACTGTTACATGAAGTATGGTACATAGTTATTTCCTTCAATCACAGAACATTTGCCATTGTATCATTCTTGGTCAGGACACACCTACCCAAACAGTGACTGTCCCTCACACAGTGGGTCAGGAGGTACCCTGTTTACGTCAGCGCCTTAATCACCCTATTTCTAAGTGCCACTATGCAAATGTGTACAATATATTCTCTCGATTATTCATGTGGGGAGACGTGTGTCACGGGCAGGTGTTTGATCCTGGGTAGTAGGTTCAGCATGACCGTCTAGAGGCTGAACAAGCTCATGCACCACTACTGCACATTCAACTTGTGTCAAGATGTCTACAGGACTGGACATCGTGTTGTGATACCAAGTCTGATGTCTACACAGGATACTTATCCCATGAGGGATATCCAAAAATTGAACAAGCCAAATACCGTCCATTCTTTTGGATTTACGAAAATGTGTTAGGGTTTTACATGCAAGGGATACATAGTTTGCAATCCTAACACTGCCTAGGGTGACACTGCCTACTACATATGAGTAGTGGTCACTATGTGTAGATATGGCTGCGCCAAATTGGTAGCCCTAGTATGGCTGGATTTGGTGGACGTTCAGGTATGGGGGCGGGTTGTGTGCTGTGGAGGGGATGATGGGTATGTAATTATGCATCTAGGTGTGTTGCATTTGGATGGGGCAGTTCCATCCAGACCATTCTGTGGGTATGTGCCGGTGACGTTTCTGTACATGTGTATCGCACATTTTAGTATTCATATGTTTGTGTGATTGTGTTCTACAGTATGGCCTGTCAGGTTGTATTGCAGATGTGTGTGCTTGTTCTTTGTGTTTCTTTCTGATTCACCTGCTGCTCTCTCATACACCTCCAGTTCACCTATTGTGCATCCAACACAGTCTCACCTCTGTGGATTATACCATTACCCTCCCCCCCCACACACATATTCCTGACACTCCATCCATCACTTCTTTAGTTGATTGCCCATGACACGGTCAAGGGAACACATTGCATACACTACATATGTCAGGTACCTGTATGGTTATGTGGACTACAATGGCATGTTTCACCTTCCACATGCTGTACATCATGCACATTGGTACACGCACATACTTATCTTTCATGACATGGTAGGTACACCCTGGTAATACCCGATCAACTGCGACACATCCTGACAATAACAGCTTGGACCGCATATGGGCGGATTTAGGCCGAATGCTCTGACCATTGGTAGGGTTGCCACCTTTTCATATGGTCAGGATGGGATACATTCCAGACAAAAATCAGATTTTACAGGACAACACATACCCACGGTCAGTACTACGGATAATACTTTTGTTTTCTGCCTACATGTTAGCTTATTGTTGTAGCAGTTTATATGCTCCTTCTGTTTTGTTTTCTTACTTATTCTATTTCTTGTCACATGTGGTATGTTATATACAGACATAACTATTGTATGTGACTATTACGTGCAATGTGGGATATAATTATGTCATAGGGTCGCTGGATATTTTACATTTATAATGGTTTTGGTATGGACACGACTGCCCAGCTGTGTACTATCCCTCACAATGTGGGACAGGTGGTAACCCTGAACATTGGGCTAGATGTAGCTATTGGCAGTGCGCTAACATGACGCGTTTCACTTCCACTTGGTATAACTACACAGCATTAGAATACGGGCACACAGTTTTAAAGTCATTTGTTCGAGGGATGGAGACTCGATATTCGCTACCGTGCATTTGTGTTTGCTTCTTAACTTTGTGTTCGCAAGGACTGTCTTGCATGCTTTGCATATGTTTCAGTATCCACGGACACGGACAGGTGTGATTACTATTGCAGGCAGATTATTATATTCAAGCCTTTTAGGTTGCACGTCGACAGCCGACATTTCCACGCCTCCGTGCGGCACTTCGACATGCCCTATGCACTCATGCTCATTTCCTATGCACGTGGCTGTGGTGGCAGTGCGCCTTCATTAATATGCATATGGTGCTACTGTGCCATCTACATGCCGCATGGTCGGCACAAGCCTAATGCCGGCTTTGCGCCGAGCTTCATGAATCCCGGGCAATATTTATGAATATGTTTGCAAAACTGCAGCTCTGACTTCTCTTTTTATTCTAGAGATTACTCCTTTATCTCTGTTTTACTATCAGACATAGAATCTCTAGTGCACATCGTCTTATTTTTCTAGGTGTGATACAAATATATAACAGTGAACAACAGTTTCAGCAAAGACAGGAAACTGTGCTATTATGCCAAAGACATATGCACATGGGATGTTTGGTTTTGTTTAAAAGCTCACTACAGTCAGTTCCACACCTTGTAAGTGTATCCTTACTGATAAGACCCATGGAGAACATAGAAAGGGAATTGACTCATACTGGTACCATTCTGTTTGGAAATTGCAAAAGGGGGGATCCACCTTGGATCCTGGAAACTACCGTCCCATCAGTCTGACAAGCCTTATCTGCAAGGCCATGGAGCATATTATCATGGAACTTATAAACAAAGACATTGGCAACCTTCAAACACTGGACCCCACCCAGTTTGGGTTCGTGAATGGCCGATCTTGTCTCCTGAACCTGACTGACTTCTTCGAATCAGTCTCCAGAGCCATGGACAAGGGTAAGGTGGTCCACACAGCCTATCTAGACCTTGCCAAGGCCTTTGACACCATCCCCCACTCTGGAATCATAGATAAAGTTGCTAAGCTGGGCATTAATCCCTATGTCACCCAATGGGTTGCTAACTGGCTTACTGATAGAACCCACACTGTAAAAGTAGCCAACTCCAAATCCAGCTCCAGACAAGTGACAAGTGGAGTACCTTAGGGTTCAGTCCTGGGACCACTCTTGTTTGGCATCTACTTCTCTGAAGTACAGGCCAGCACTAAGGGACTCTGGATAACAAAGTTCACAGATGACTGCAAACTGGGAGCCATTATTGAATCCCCAAATGATGTTGATACTCTACAAAAGGGCCTTACAGAAACAGATGCTTGATGCCAGAGCCATGGGCTCAAGCTCAATGCCAAGAAATGTATAGTTATCCCCTTTGGGAAAAAACATGTACCCGTGAATTACCATATAGGAAGCAGTACACTAAACACCGAAAGTGTGATAAGAGACTTAGGGACACAGGTGGACAGTGCTCTCACCTTCAATAACCACATCGCCACAACAGTCAGGAAATCCTTCTATGTGGCACACCTCATCACTAAGAGCTTTTCATCCAGAAAAAAGGAGGTCATTGTCCCACTGTACTCATGCCTCATTAGACCCATTATAGAATACAACGCCCTGTTTGGTATGTACCTCTCAAAACATCTGCAACAACTGGAAAGGCCGCAGAAATACCTCACTAAAAGAATCACAGGCCTAAAGCAGATGGCCTATGCTGACTGCCTTAAAAAACTCCAGCTATACTCTGTTGCATATAGTCTACTCAGAGGCGATCTCTGCTTAACATACAAGGCCATGTCAAACCCAGAGCTGTTGGACATGCTACACTTAAAGAAATCCCAATCCCTCCGAGCCACATGCTCCGGGGATCTAAACTTTTTCATCACAATAAACAAAACATGCTGGAGAGATAGGTTCCTGACCCAGAGACTCCCCAGACTCTGGAATAGATTGCCCATACATGTCAAGCAGAGTGCCTCTTTGGCCCTCTTCAAAAGGAACCTTGATGATTGGATGGGAGAAAGGAAATTCACCTCGGGGATCACGTCAGTCGCCCTGCTAGACAGGGGTTCAGGGAAGTAAATAGTGTGGGAAGAAATAGCCAGGGAACTGTTATGGCTAGGCTTGTATAGGCCCTAGGGCTGATAGCCTAGTACCACCTATGAACCTGTGAACCTATGCCAGCATGTAGTAGCAACATTTGACAAAATAAATGGCAAGAAGTTTCAAATACAGGGCTATTTTACATGCCATAGTGCTGGCATTATTTATGCCATCAAGTCTCCCTGCTGAAGTTTTTATATAGAAGAAGGCAAGAGAAATTTAGGGGAGAGAATAAAGGAACATGTCAGGGACATTAAAAATAATAAGGTTATAAGCCCAATAGGTGAACATTTTAACAGGATGCACCAGGGAGATTTTCGTAGTTTACAAGTGTCAGTTTTGAAACAAATTAAGTCAGAATTTTTAAGTGGAGATATGGTTAAATATTTATTAGGAAAGAAGGAATCAATTTTTTATATTGAAATATAACATATTACAACTGAAAGGTTTGAATAAGCAATCTAACTGGAAAAGTTTTATTTGAATGTATGTGTCTTTAACTCATTTGAATATATTATTAATTAATTGAATGTATTATTGAATTAGAGCTTGGTTAATTAATTTGTTAGCAGTTATACTTTTTATATAAAAGGAGTTCATTTTTAGATGTAATTTACTCTGTAACGGCTGTGTTTTAGCCGAGGCGCTAAGAGAGATTGTTTTGCTGCTTGATCTACTGTGTGAATAAAAGAGGCTTTGCTGGTGTTTTCGGTTCTTGGTCTTTGGTGGTATTTTTCTTCATTGTTTGAAAGTGGTTTGAATAAATATTTATGAATATGTTTGCAAAACTGCAGTTCTGTCTTCTCTTTTTATTCTAGGAATTACTCCTTTATCTCTGTTTTACTATCGGACATAGAATCTCTAGTGCACATCGTCTTATTTTTCTAGGTGTGATACAAATATATGACAGCGAACAACAGTTTTCAGCAAAGGCAAGAAACTGTGCTATTATTCCAAAGACATATGCACATGGGATGTTTGGTTTTGTTTAACAGCTCACTACAGTCAGTTCCACACTTTGGACCACTTACATACCCACTTCAGGGAAGGATTTCTATGAATGACTGTGTTTTGCTTCAGTCAGGCTAATCATTCACAGTTGCAAGCCATTAGCACCTAACAATGGTATAGAGGCTACACCATGTTTACGTCTGCTATACAAAGTCAAATGTTTGGTATTCAGCAATTCTAATGAGTTTACACCTCATTTGCATCTTCAGGTACTCAGAGGACTGAATCTAAACTATAAAAAGGTAACCTTATAGCTAGGGAACTTGACATTGAGGAGACTGTTTTTGAGACAGAGAAGATTGTGACTACTCTTTCTTTGAAGGAGACATTTCTGCAAAGAAGGACATATTTTGCTAAGTATGTTTCCCTTATTCAGTTACATTTACATTCTAACATTGGCCAGGGTGAGGGTATATTGTGCACACCTACATTTACTTACACCCACAGCAGCTGGGGCTTCCCCCTCTGACTCCTCACAAGCATATAGGGTTGCCACCTTTTAAGTGGGCCAAAGTGAGACATGGGGGTGTGGCCAATATGACACTGGCCATGCCCTCTGCCATGATGTCACCACAGGAGTGGTGAAGGAGATGCTGTTATGGTTATGGAGTGGCTGGTTGGCTGGCTGCTGGAGTGGCTAGCTGGTTGGTGGGAGTAGCAGCTGGAAGGAGGAATGGATGGATGGATGGCTGCATGAATGGATGCCTGGCTGGATGGATGGCTGGCTGCATGAATGGATGGCTGGCTGTATGAATGAATGGATGGGTGTTTGGCTGAATGAATGGGTGGCTGACTACATGAATGGATGGCTGGCTGCATGAATGGATGGATGGCTGGCTAGCTGGATGAATGAATGGATGGCTGGCTTGTTGGATGAATGGATGGCTGGCTGGCTGGCTGGATGAATGGATGGCTGGCTGGTTGGATGGATGGATGGATGGATGGATGGATGGATGGATGGATGGATGGATGGATGGATGGATGGATGGATGGATGGATGATTGGCTGGCTGGCTGGCTGGATGAATGGATGGCTGGTTGTCTGGATGGATGAATGGATGGATATCTGACTGACTGGATGAATGGATGGCTGGCTGGCTGGCTGGCTGGCTGGATGAATGGATGGCTGGCTGGCTGGCTGGCTGGATGAATGGATGGATTGCTGGCTCATTAGAAATAAAAAAAAAGTCTTGGTCATTGTTTTAGCGGTTGTAGTAGCACTTAAAACAAAGTGCTCCTACAGCCACAATCTTTGCAGGGCTCTTCCTGCCCCAAGCCCCACCCCTTTCATAAATTGCAGCCAATTGCTGCATGAATTAAAGCACCTGGACCTAACAGGCAGCAGCTTTGCCTGCAGGTCTGGGTTAGTGACGTCACTGAATTGCCGTGGAAAAGCCGGAAGTAATAGCGGCTTTTCCACGGCAATTCAGTGTGATTGAAAAGCGGGACTTTTCAAGTCCCACTACTTTTCTGGCAACGGGATGAGGCAGCTCAACCCATGAGTATCCGGCTGACAATGGGACGGGTTGCAACCTTACAAGCATATGGATGTGGTGACCCTGTCAGTGGTGACGGAATAAGTTCTCCTGCCCCTTGATGTTCTTGCTGCAGCTGTTTTTTCAGAATGATATTGTGTAGGATAGCACAGACTGTAATAATTTCAGCACAAGGACTGGGATCATACTGCAGGGTCCCTGTGATGTATCTAGGTACTGGATCTGTGACTTCAACAGTCCAAACACAAACTCTATGATGTTTCTTGTTTGAGTGTGTGCCTCATTACAGCATTCCTGGTGTGTGTGCATTTCTGATGAGCATTACCAGCCATGGTACCAATGCATCCCCCAGTAAATTTCTTTATGGGACCTCACCCCTGGATAATTTCTGGAAGAGCTGTGAGGTGTGCCAGATATGGGAACTGTGGTAACTGTCCAGGTTGACAGCATACATTCAGGATGATTCCCCTAGCATTGCACATGACCTGGCAGTTAATAAAGTGGATCCTCGTTCTTTTGGTGTATACCTTTCCCTGATCTCTGGGTGGTGATTTGATCTCTATATAGGTAGAGTCTGTTACACCTTAGACTTCAGGGAATTGTATTATGGGGTAGAACTCTTGCATAGTTCTAGCTCTGTCCTCAGGTATATGGAGAACATATGTATAATCTCTGCCATGCTGCAGCATAGCAGTCAGGAAATGGAGTAGAATCCTGAATACACATGCCTGTAACATCACTATAATGTCCCGTGTGGGTCTCTGAAAGGTTAATGTAGCTAAAGTTCTAATTGCTATAGTTAAATTTAACTGTTGAGGCTACCCACCAAAGTGAGCTAGCCTGTGTAAGTGATTTATTACTGTTTTCCTGCATCTCTGTGTACTTTTTAACCTAAAAAACAAAAAAATATATATATATATCCTTGTTTTCCCACCTTTCTTGACTAGTTTAGACCAGTATACAGGGTTTGCTGTATTCTGGACTGTGGTGTAATTCCTGTGTTGTCCATTGCCTTATTTGGATAGAAGGAAGTTTCTTTGCTCACCAGTGGGAGTGGGGAACCTTGAGCAGCCTATCTGTCCCTGAAGGAGTGACCTCAGCACAAGAGCTTGTAGTAATTGGTCATTTTGGACCATTTCCAGCTCTTTTGAAGTTCCCTGTTTAAAATCCACCCCTGAGCGTTTTTTTCTGGCTATACTACTCAGAAACAGCTCCTCGTGGTCCTGCAGAGTGGTGCTAGCAGCAGAGAACTGAGAAAAGTGACTACTTTCCTGACCCAAGTATTTTTTTGCTGTTTTTACCTGAGAGACCTTCCTTTTCTTACTTTGAACAAGTTTAAACTGCTTTATTACCTGTTTTTTGCATTGTACATTATCTGCACTTAAAGTTACATTTGGTCAAAAGTTTGTTGTTAAATTTAACTGTTGAGGCTACCCACTAAAGTAAGCTAGCCTGTGTAAATAATTTATTACTGTTTTTCCTGCATTTCTGTGTACTTTTTAACCTAAAAAACAAAACAAAAAAAAATATCCTTGATTTCCTGCCTTTCTCAATTAGTTTAGACCAGTATACAGGCTTTGCTGTATTCTGGACCGTGGTGTAGTTCCTGTGTTGTCCATTGCCTTACTTGGATAGAATGAAGTTTCTTTGCTCACCAGTGGGAGTGGGGAGCCTTGAGCAGCTTATCTGTCCCTAAAGGAGTGACCTCAGCACAATAGCTTGTAGTAATTGGTCATTTTGGACCATTTCCAGCTCTTTTGAAGTTCTCTGTTTAAAATCCGCCCCTGAGCGTTTTTTCTGTCTGTACTACTCAGAAACAGCCCTTCGTGGTCCTGCAGAGTTGTGCTAGCAGCAGAGAACTGGGAAAAGTGACTACTTTCCTGATCTAAGTATTTTTTTTTTGCTGTTTTTACCTGAGAGACCTTCATTTTTATACTTTGAACAAGTTTAAACTGCTTTATTACCTGTTTTTTGCATTGTACATTATCTGCACTTAAAGTTACATTTGGTCGAAAGCTTCTTGTTAAATTTAACTGTTGAGGCTACCCACTAAAGTGAGTTAGCCTGTGTAAGTGATTTATTACTGTTTTTTTCCTGCATTTCTGTGTACTTTATAACCTAAAAAAAAAAAAAAAAAAAAAAAAATCTTTGTTTTCCCACCTTTCTCGACTAGTTTAGACCAGTATATAGGCTTTGCTGTATTCTGGACTGTGGTGTAGTTCCTGTGTTGTCCATTGCCTTACTTGGATAGAAGGAAGTTTCTTTGCACACCAGTGGGAGTGGGGAGCCTTGAGCAGCCTATCTGTCCCTGAAGGAGTGAACTCAGCACAGGAGCTTGTAGTAATTGGTTGTTTTGGACCATTTCCAGCTCTTTTGAAGTTCCCTGTTTAAAATCCGCATTTGCGCGGCTTTGCACGATTGTGCGCATAGCGCAGCACCGGTTAAACAGGCTTAAACTATTCCTGGCTCCGCCAAGTCTGCACTTCAATTTTTCCCTTAAGAAAGCTCTACTTTCAACAAAATCAGTCTATTCACTTTATCATAAGCCTAGCACTTGCTCCTAAAACCGTTCTTTTAAGTGAAGCACCCTTAAACTAACGTAAGCACTACATCCACCTACAACCCGTGCTAATACCCACTTCCCTTCAAAGTCCTCTCTCTGACCCAGTTACACATCACCCCCTTATACTATTCTGGCATGTTGAGTGGTATACTACTGACATCCTCTCCAGTTCAGCTGGTTAATCTGGGAATCCTGAGACAATGTTACAATTGTCTCATGTACACAGACAACCCTCTCCTCCTCCCAACAACCACAAACACATGTAAGAGATGCAACTATATAGTCAAACTGGAGGCTGAACTCTCTCAACACAGGACTAGCAAGACCAGACAGGAGGAGAAGCTAACCACACACACAACAAACCCAGTCTCACATAAACCATCCACAACTGCATACCAAATGCATAGTAACACAAAGACATACTTGGATGCTCTAATAAAAAACTTACCGAAACAACAGAGGCTCCCAAAGCAGACATCCAAGAAAACACCACCTCAAAACTCTGCACAAGCAACACATAGTACACAAAGTCAGTGTGCCAAAGAATCACAGCCCTTAAGGCAAAACACCATGCCTGATACACTAGTAATAGGTGACTCTATAGTCAGACACACTGGCGTCCCGCTTACCAGGCTAAACAAAGAGAGGGTAACGGTGAGCTGCCTGTCAGGAGCTAGGATCCGCCACATAACACAAGCACTCAGGTCACTCCAAAGCAAGTCCATACCGGTGTGAATGACCTGAGACGTACCTCTTTGGACTGCATGAAAAGAGACATAGAGGAGCTCTCTGATTATGTAGCCCAGGTCGGTATGACCCTGACCCTGAGCAGCATCTTGCCCTCACCAAGAATGATGCCACAATACAAAGACAAGATGATCAGCTTTAATAATTGGCTCAATTACTGGTGTCATTCTAGGGGGATCCAATGTCTGTCTGCTTGGGATGACATGCTGGACAAGCCACGCTGCTTTGCAAGGGACGGCTTGCACCTGTCACCACTGGGCTTCCGGATATTAGCTAAGGCACTTGCCACCCCCATAGTGCCTTTTTAGGGAAGGCTCAAAAGACAAACCCACCACCTTAGAAAACAATAAAGGAAAAAAATTAAGGATAATGCTGCTCAATGCCAGAAGTCTAAATCTCAAGATGCAGGCTCTCAAAGCACTCCTCAGTATGGAGATCATCGATGTCTGTGCAGTAACTGAAACCTGGTTCAAGGATCCTGAGAGCACCCCAGCCCTACCAGGTTATACCTCGTATCATGCATTTCGGCCCCAAAACCTGGGCTGAACCACAAGAGGAGGGGGAGTGTCCATATTCATTAAAGACACCCACACCTCCAGGTTAGTGGCAACGCATGAAGCATCGGAGACCATCCATGTGCAACTAACCGTAGGCAAAACTGCTATACAACTTGAGGCATGCTACAGACCACCCTTGCAATCTCAGGAACTCCATTCAGCCTTCCTAAAGACACTGGAGGATATGAATGTCTCACCAAATACCATCATATTGGGAGACTTCAACTACCCAAACATAGACTGGGTGCATTACTCAAGCCCCAACACCCTAACCCAAAGGTTCCTGGAATTCATCAACTCAAATGTGATGGAACAACTAGTCACCTCCCCCACAAGGGGAAATAATATACTTGACCTGATCATCACAAACATGGGGACAAAATGCTCAACACCGGAAGTATACCCCTCACTAGTGAGATCAGACCATAAACTAATAACCCTAGATATTCATATCCCACCTCCACCCCCAGCACAAAAGGCCACAGTGAGAAACTTCTCAAAAGCTGACTTCACACTCCTTAGGACTGAAATGGTATCCTTCAAGCCCCCTGGGCCAGTGGAAACCACATCCCACACTGCTGAATCCTTCACAAATGCTTTCTACGGGCATCTCCAAGAATGCATGGATCATGCAATCCCAAATAAAACCAAGACCTTTCCACCAAAGGCAGGCATCCTGTCTGGTGGACCCCAGCCATAAACAAACTTTATAACAAGAGAAGGAAGCTACTGCAAGACAGAGCAAAATCCCATAAAGGGAAGGCATCCTAGATCAGCATTAGCAAAAAAATACGTTCGTTAATAAAATCATCAAAGGCCAACTTCGAGAGAAAAATCGCTAAGGACACTAAAGATAATCACAAGGTCTTCTTCAATTATGTTAGAAACCTGGGCGGAAACCCTCAGATATGCGCAGAGTTAGTTCATAATGGCAAACAATACACTGAACCCACAGATATTGCCAACATACTGGCAGACAGGTTCAGTGCAAATTTCTCCCCTCCCTCTCCCCCAAAAGACGAAATAAATATCTCAGTTGAATGCAACCTCCCTGAAATCTCAGATGTCCAGGTGAGAGCTGCCTTCAGCAAAGCTAAAAATACAGCATCCATGGGACCTGACGGTGTCCCGGGTTGCATGCTACGTGAACTCCTAGAGGAGCTAAACCTGCACATAAGAACGCTGTTTAATCTTAGCCTTGCTACAGGATACATCCCTGAACACTGGCGTACAGCTACAGTGGTCCCACTCCACAAAGGTGGCACCTCTACAGACCCTGGAAACTACTGCCCCATAAGCTTGACCAGCCTGGTCTGCAAAGCTATGGAAAGGATCATTATTGAACTCATAAACAAAAACATCGGGGACCTACAGACAATTGACCCTACCCAGTTCGGCTTTGTAAAAGGCAGATCCTATCTTTTAAACCTGGTGGACTTTTTTGAAACAGTCACTAGAGCCATCGATGAAGGCAAAGCAGTTCATACAGCCTACCTGGATCTGGCAAAAGCCTTCGACACAATACCCCACTCAGGCATCATAGACAAGCTCAACAGCTTAAATGTAAACCCGTTTGTCACAAGATGGGTTGCAAACTGGCTAAAGGACAGAACCCACAAAGTCAGAATAGCTGGAGCTATGTCAGACTCTAAGCCAGTCACAAGTGGAGTCCCACAGGGCTCTGTCTTTGGACCCCTCTTGTTCGGCATTTATTTCTCAGATGTGCAGGCAAACATAGGGGGGGGGGCTGTGGCTGACAAAGTTCGCAGACGACTGCAAACTAGGCACCATAGTCGACACACCAGCTGACACATGCATCCTCCAGAAGGGCCTCACAGAAACAGATGACTGGTGCCAGAGTCATGGCCTTAAACTAAATGCCAAAAAATGTATAGTCATCCTCTTTGGAAAAAACAAAGTACCCACAAATTACCACATAGGTGGTAATCCATTAAGTACGGAAAAAGTAATCAGAGACCTGGGGACCCAAGTTGACAGTGACCTCTCATTTGACACCCACATCGCCAAAGTGGTTAGAAAGACCTTCTACCTTGCCCGCCTTATCATGAAGGGATTCACATCCAGATCAAAGGATGTCATTGTACCCTTATATTCCTCCCTTATCAGGCATATGATTGAGTACAATGCCCCATTTGGTATGTACCTCACCCGGCACTTGCAGCAGCTGGATTGACCCCAAAAGTACCTTACCAAGAGGATCAAGGGTCTCCAGCATATGTCATATGCTGCCAGACTGAAAAAGCTCCAGCTCTATTCAGTAGCATACCGCCTGCTCAGAGGTGATCTGTGCCTTATGTACAAGGCCATGTCCAATTCAGAATTAATGGGCATGCTCCACCTCAAAAAATCCAAATCCATCAGAGCCATGAGAGCTAAAGATCTAAACCTCAGCACAAATATGAATAGGACATGCTGGAGGGACAGATTCATAACCCAGAGGCTTCCCGCACTCTGGAACAGTATACCTGTCCATGTTAGGCACAGCCTCTCACTGACTCTCTTCAAGAGGAATCTGGACGAATGTATGGGTGATTGTAGGTTTATCCCGGGGGTCATCTCTGTGTCATTGCTAGATAGAGGCACAGTAAACTAAATTTCATTTAAATTGTACACTTTTGTATCATTACATGGGGTGGCGAGAGCCACATACACTTTGGCTAGGCTTATAAATGCCCTAGGGAGATAGCCTAGTACTGTACTATACTATGAAACTATGAAACTATACCTTGGTCTCTATAGGTATTGGCTCTCCTTAGTGTGTCTCTATCCCTTATTGCACTCTATTCTTTCCATTTAATGCATACCATACTCTTCCTTGCCTGAGGTCTAGCCTCAGCAGCACAGCACAGAACTAAACCTGTTGCACATATACATGAAAAAGAGCAGTAGTAGACCCTAACATTCTTTCTTTCCTGTGTAGTGTCTGTGTCTGTATTCCGACAGATTTTAGAGTACTCGGCAAATGGCTACACAAAGTGTACATGATTGCTTTATAGCTTTCTGAATAGCTCTACCGTCTTGGATTGTTTGATTACTATATAATTAAGGTGTTTATGCAGTAATTAGCATGCCATAAACTTTATCTGGTTTGCATGACCATACAATACCCCTTCACAAAGATACCTTCACTCCTAGTAAAATGTCAGGTACTGAAATGACAGGCATAGATGGAAGAACGAGACATCGCAGATACTTGTAGATAGCCAAGTTGCTTTTTCCCATTTGCTATTTAGTAATGTATTAGGTAAATGCAGTAAGCAAGGTTTATTATCAAAAAGTTGTAAGTAAAAAAAAAATCTTTTCACTTGTTCGAGCTGACATTCCAAATTTGCCGATGTCACTTGTAAAGCATGTCGAAAATCATTACCTTGACTTCTGCATTTGAACAAATTCGTAATGTCAGATGATGATGTCAGACCCTCAGAACATTATGCCAAAGCTGCCACATGAATTGTACATCTACAGCATATGTTTTTACAGTTTTGTAAAGGGGCAAGCCCCTCTGCATCCCCCACACCCCCTGCAAATTATATATTCCAAGTCTTAGATTGCACTACAGTGAGGAAAAGGGTATGTTTCCCAATCCACACTGTAGTGTGATCTGTTATCAGAATGTTGAATGCACACTAGCGAATATACATTACCATTCACTAATGTGTATTCTAGCATTTTCAGAACGGCATTATGGAAACTGGAAAAGATGCATTCAACCATCTCAGTTTTTCATAAATACCATTCTACATTTTGGTAGTAACCCGTAAGCAAGCTGGCTTTAAGTCTGCAGTAGCATTAATGCTGCTATTGCTCTATTGATGTATACACTCTGAATGTTGTGATGTTAGGCATGCCACGACTAGGACATTAATTAAAGAAAAATAATAACTCAGTAGCATTTAGACAGAGTGCTGCCTTTGTTTTCCACTTGAGCAGCCTTTTAATCTCATATATATATATATATATATGGTTCTACCTGACATAGCCGAAACCACACACAACACCGACAACCACATCACCCGACACCACCACATGACAGTCCATAAACACGAAACCACAACAGCCGACAACGAAACAACGGCGGTACACGTACACAACACCCCACACACAAACACCACACACACAACACAAAAAAATAAAACAAAAACAAACCCCATTCCACAAACCACACACAAGCACACACAACACACACAAGTTGCCACCCCACAAATACCCTTTAACTAAAGGTACTAAACCTCCTTTGCATTGCTAACACCTGCACTCTAGCTCGCTAACTAACCCCCTCTAACCTAACCCGCCTAACCCGCCTCCTAGCCACCCCTATAACTCCTAACCCTAACTCCCGGCTCCCCACCTAAACCCTAACTAACCTAACACTTAACCCCACCCTACCAACCTAACCCTGCTCACTTAACCCACCTATCCCCAAGCTCCCAAACCCCACTTACCTGCCCACCGCACCCTAACGTCCGTCACTTACCTGCTCTCACACACCTTTTTTCCCGTAGCCGGCATCCTCGCGTTGTGTGTCATCCCGTCGGTCGGTCTGATGCATAGGCATTGTTTGGTTTCCGTTCCTTCGTTGTTGTCGTCTTCTTCCGTTTCGATCTCTGGAGCAAGCTTCCGCTCGGTCTTCTCTGCTGGTATATATATATATATATATATATATATATATATATATATATAGATATAGATATATAGAGACACGAAATGCATTTTTCGAAAAGCAGTGATCAGATCAGTAGCTGCACTTTATCTGTCTATAGAATACTGCTGTTATACATACATACAGATGTTTCAAGCACGGGCATTAAAGCCCTTCTAGCTTGCCAATATGCCAAAACACTTGTTCCCATAATAAATGTCCAGGCTGTTCTTATTTGGCAAAAAAATTCTCCAGCAAAAAAAGTGCTGTGCTGTCAAAGCTTCATATACTTCTATAATTCTCATTTGTATTGCTTTGTAGTTTTCTAAAGGATTTGCCCCCAAGATAACCATTGAAGTTCACCACCTTTTGCATTTATTATAATGGCTGAGGAGATGTGTGTCTGCTTCATTTGATTTAGTGGGTTCCCTCTATCTTATTCAGACAGAACTATCTTAAATAATTGCATATTTCTGGTACAGTAATCTCCCTGTTATGTTTACTCCATTTAGTACTGTAAGACTGAATCTGTACACCATGGAGTTGTTTTTAAACAAGTTATAACATGAGAGTGTTGTGACTTACATAAAGGAAATGGCAGAGACGCTAGAAGATATGATGTGTTTTGCTGTTGTCCAGGTTGCTAGTTTAGGGGCTGAGTTCATTCCACTTGTAAGTATGGGAGCTACAGCTATATTCCTCTTGCAGTATTGTAGGACAAGATGGAGTGTTGTTTAATGATTTATGATGCTATATTGGTTTATAAATTTGTAAAGGATGTAGCTAACAATATTAGTCTGGTTTTGTTGGAATATGGAAGGAAAACAATGTCACCTAATAGTAACCACCAGGAGCTCAGGAAAAAAAAAACTGTTAATGCATCTATTATGTATCTTTCCTTTTAGCACCATTAGCTCCTTATGGTGTCATGACATTCTTGGGTGCTAGATTCCATAATTGCGAGACTTGTTAATTAATAACAGAAAATATAATGCACTGTGTGTGTTACATTAGGATGCACTGCAGTGGGGATTCTAACAACTGTTCATTACTTGTTATTAATAATTTCTTGTTTGCTTTCACATTTTCATAACCAAGTTTGCTACATGTTTCTGAAGAACATATATGAAATGCCTTGGATGGACAACTGCCCTTGTGTACTTTAAAGCATGAACATATTTACATAATTTACATAAATATACTTTACAATATAATACATTTTTTGTGTGAGAAGTAATAATGTTTAACAATGCAGTTTATAATGTACTGTACTGTAGATATTACTGATCTATTTGCTAGTGATTATGAAGATATACAGTAAGTTGTACATTAACATTTCCAAAACCAAGTGACCTATAAATAATATTATTTTATCAAGTTAGGTGTCCTGTCTGGTGGACCCCAGCCATAAACAAACTATACAATAGAAGGAGGAAGCTACTACATCATAGAGCAAAATCCCAAAAAGGGAAGGCATCTCTGATCAGTATTAGCAAAAAACTACAGGCACTCATAAAATCGTCTAAGGCCAGCTTCGAGAGAAAAATTGCACAGGACACTAAGGATAATCACAAGGCTTTCTTTAGTTATGTTAGGAACCTGGGTGGGAATTCCCAGATATGCTCAGAATTAGTCCAAAATGACAAAAAATACACAGAACCTACAGACATTGCCAACATCCTAGCTGACAGGTTCAGCGCAAACTTCTCTCCCCCTTCCCCACCAAAAGGGCAAGTATCTATCCCAGCAGAGTGCTGCCCCCCCTGACATCTCAGATGCTCAGGTAAGAGTCGCCCTCTCCAAAGCAAAAAACACAGCATCAATGGGACCAGACGGTGTCCCGGGCTGCATCCTACATGAACTCCAAGAAGAACTAAACACAAACATAAAACTACTGTTCAATCTCAGCCTTACTACAGGATATGTACCCAAAGAGTGGTGTACAGCAACAGTGGTCCCTCTCCACAAAGGTGGTGCCTCAATGGATCCTGGAAACTATCACCCCATAAGTCTGACTAGCTTGGTCTGCAAAGCTATGGAAAGGATCATCATGGACCTCATAAATAAAGATATTGGGGACCTACAGACACTGGATCCTACCCAGTTTGACTTTGTTAAGGGCAGATCCTGCCTCTTAAACCTGGTTGATTTCTTTGAAACAGTCACCAAGGCCATTGACGAGGGGAAGGTGGTCCACACAGCCTACCTGGACCTTGCAAAAGCCTTCGATACAATACCCCATTTGGGCATTATAGATAAGCTCACCAGCTTAAATATAAACCCCTATGTCACTAGATGGGTTGCAAACTGGCTCAAGGACAGAATCCACATGGTTAGAATTGCTGGAGCCATGTCAGACTACAAACCAGTTACAAGTGGCGTCCCACAAGGCTCAGTCCTGGGACCTCTCTTGTTCGGTATATATTTCTCGGAGGTACAGGCCAACACGGAAGGACTGTGGCTGACCAAGTTCGCAGATGACTGCAAACTGGGCGCCATAATCGACTCTCCAGCCGACACAAGCATCCTACAAAAGGTCCTCATAGAAACAGACAACTGGTGCCAGAGCCATGGCCTCAAGCTAAACGCCAAAAAGTGTATAGTCATCCCCTTCGGCAAAAACAAAGTGCCCACAAATTACCACATAGGTGGTAATCCATTAAGTACAGAAGAAGTAATTAGGGACCTGGGGACCCAAGTTGATAGCAATCTCTCATTTGACAGCCACGTGGCCAAAGTGGTTAGAAAAACATTTTATATAGCCCACCTAATCATGAAGGGATTCACATCTAGATCAGGGGAGGTCATCGTGCCTCTTTACTCATCCCTCATCAGGCCCATAATTGAGTACAATGCCCTTTGGGATGTACCTTACCAGACACCTGCAGCAACTGGAAAGACCCCAAAAGTACCTCACCAAGAGGATCAAAGGGCTCAAACAGATGCCATATGCTGCCCAGTTAAAGAAACTCCAGCTCTACTCAGTGGCATACCGCCTGCTCAGAGGTGATCTGTGCCTGACGTATAAAGCCATGTCCAACCCGGAATTAATGGACATGCTGCACCTCAGAAAATCCAAATCCCATCGAGCTACGCGCTTGAGAGACTTGAACCTCAGCACTGAAATAAATAGGACATGTTGGAGGGACAGATTCATAACCTAGAGGCTCCCTTCACTCTGGAATAAAATCCCAGTCCAGGTTAGGCAGAGTCCCTCATTGACTCTCTTCAAGAGGAATCTTGATGAGTGAATGGGAGATAGTAGGTTTACCCCGGGTATCACTTCTGTGTCACTGTTAGACAGAGGCACAGTATACTAACCTCGAAAAAGGGCATAGCAAAATTCATTTAAAATGGGTGGCGAAAGCCAAACACACTCTGGCTAGGCTTATAAATGCCCTAGGGCAGATAGCCTAGTATGAACCTATGAACCTATGAACCTAAGTGAAACCTTAGATGTTTTGCAGAACATTATCACTGATATTACATTGTAAGTTCAACAACTTGAAAGATATTAGGGGATGTTCAGAAAACATTAGTAGAGAGTGATATATATGCAGAGAGGGGGTGATTCAGAGATACAAGTAATACAAATGAGCTATATGGCATGCAAATGAGTTCATCATGCCATGCCAATGAGTGTCACCACGCTAAAAGTGACATTGTATATGTAAATAATGAAACCGAACATGGTGGAGTGGTTCAGAAAAGTACAAATTCAGCATGAAGACTAGCAATTGTGAAGCTATTGTGAAGGCCAGAATTCTGTGGTGTAGAGTGCCTTTATGATGTTAGAGTAGTGCGAGTTAGTGAACGTGTTTCAAGTCAGTGTCCATGATATTATGTATCATCACTCTCTATATCACAGATGTGTCTGCCTGTGATAGGAATACATTGCGTCCATAACCAGGGCATTCTTAACCAACACTGTGTGTACAGTGACATGATATGGGAGTTAGTAGGCATGTGCTGCCTACACCTGAAATCAAAGATGATGCAGAGATTGCCTGCATCAGTGGATACATAACTTTGTGTAGCATTAACTGTCCTTGCTACATGGACTTTCAATGTCTGACAGGATATGTTAGGAGTTTTACCGAAATTATATTTGTGAATCCTACACCAGGTCCTTGACATGATGTTGTACCATATGAAGGATAATATATGGTTTCCATGGACCACAGAGGAGAGAACCACCACTAAAAGGGCATTCTATGACATTATCTGTTTCCTTGAGTTCCTGGAGGCTAGTCACTGCACCCACATTGCCATCAAGGCCCCATCTGCTCTACATAGAGTACTCCATTAGTTGCCAAGTGGTGTGCAATGTGCAAAGTATCACATACAATGAGCCTGTGTGTCATCCTTGTAGTTCTCATGATTCTTAAGTGTCACACTTCTGGCCTCTAACAGCCTTTCATATGGGATGACTTTCTATAGGTTCCTCTTGTTGGTTGGTGCACAAATTACCGGGTGTGGTGGTGTGCAATGTTACCATTGGTGTACGGGTTATGGGAGATAGATGTGATAGCCTTCCAGGCGGATAATGGACTGAGGAAGTTGTGAATGACATTTTACAGTATAAAAGTAAAGTTTTCATATTGTGAACATTGGGCAGGGGTACCCTGCGTCAACAAGGCTAATTTCTTAGATTTTATTGTAATTGCTAAGTCTGGTTTCAACATAAGTACTCAGGTATATAAAAAACAGGCAGCCCATATAGATTTTTTCATTGATAGTAGTTGCCACCCACCACACATAATAAAAGCCCTACATTGAGATAAAAGTATTAGAATCTGAAGATCACGTAGTGAAAGGGAGACATTTTTAACAGAAGCTAGATATACCTTGAATACATTTTCAGTTACAAGTTACGATAATCAAGTAAATAATTCTTATTTGCAGATTTCTAAATAATGAAGAAACCAGGAAACAGAAGTATGTAAATATAGATGAAAGCAAGGGAAAAAAGGATAATAATGATTTACATTTTGTAAATGACTATAATATTATTAGTAACAAAATACTGTGTGTACTTGAAAAATACCAGGCCTTTCTTAGAAGAGATGCAGTGCTCATGCAAGAAGATTATGGCAAAATGCAGAATCTCAAACAAAAAGGGAAGTTATATAGGTATGTTGGCACATTGTCATTTTGTTAAACCACATGTAAATATACCTTTGCAGTTTATGTTAGATGAGAGAACTTTTATGTATGGGATATTGAATATGTGTGTATATATGTTTTTTACATACACTTTTACTAATGGTATTAAATTCTATACCAAATGTCATTATATATATGGAACAAAGGAGTTGTAGTTGCATTGAGATGACCTTGTAACTTATATTACATAGGGAAAACAGCTAAATCAAGACTACAGGAGCATGTTAACATATATAATAATAATAATGCAGAGAGTCCTGTAGCAATGCATTTTTTTCTGATTTTCATACTAGTAAGTCTAATGGATTAACTGCAATGAATTTTGAACAAGTTAGAGTACATGAAATAAGTGAGTGGGACAAATGTTAAAAATATATAGCTGGATAAGGAAACTGTTTATTCTGAAGTATGGAGCATTAAAGCTGGAGGAGTCAAATGATGAATGTATTTAGACGTGCCTTTTAGGGAGTAATTTTGTGTTTTTCTTTGACTGACAATGAATTGTGATTGGTGTGTTTTAACTATATATAAAAGATATTTGTGCAATGCATAAGTTTGCTTGAACTCTGCTGAAGATTTGTGCCAAGGCTCTAGCGTATTACAATAAAATTATTTGGATATGAGCTGTTATGTCCAATTTGCTGTTTTTCAATAGATGTGTTTTTTTTTAAATAAAACAAAATATTTTCACAGTGAACTCAAAGCAAACTTGGTAACAACAAATCCAACCACGGAAAACTTGAGCAGTCCAAACACTGGAACTTAACGCTGTTCTTTTCGAAAATCTGACAAGTTTATTGCACCAAAACGAACCTCCTGCGCGTGGGCAATTGCGCGGCTCTGAAAACGGTACCAGGAGAACAAAAAACGAAAAATGAGCCAGCAAACAGTGATTGAGAAAATAGAAATAATTGTATTAAATAACCATAATCACAGCATGAAACACAGACCGGTTTCGGCTGGCAAAGCACAGCCTTCTTCAGTGTATGAAAAATCACAAAATGCACAGCTGTATTTAAATAACATGCAAGCAGTCTATTGGTCAGAGCTTAAAGATGTTCATTGAGCCCAGGGGGGAATAATCCACCCAGTCTAATGATCCATTTCTTTTCTTTAACATTTAATATGGAATGAATCCTGTTTTGTTTGCACGATTTCCATGTATTATATCAATAATGATGAACATAAACTTTGCTGTGGGATGAACTAATTGATGCTTGTAAAGAGCATTCTGTATTCTTTTTTGTTTAATGTTGCTAATATGTTCAGAGATGCGTATTCTAAGGGGTCGTGATGTCTGACCCACATAGAAAGAATCACAATTGCAAGTGGCCAAATAAATAATCCAATCACTTGAACAATTAGAAAAAAAGTTCAGGTCAAATACCCTGGGACAATTACGACTGGAAAATTGTTTGGATTTGTGAATGTATTGGCAGTTGGTACAATGACCACAGGGAAAACAACCATATAATGGTTCACCAGATAATGTAGTTTGTACTAATTCATTTGTACCGGTATCCCTGTGTTTATAATGGTTGAAAAAGGAATTTAAATTTTTACCTCTCCTATAAGAAAACAAACAATTGTCTGGAATAATATTGGTAATGTCAGAATTACATTGGAGTATATTCCAATGTCTGCATACACTTTGAGTGAGGCGGTTGGAATTCCTGGCATAGGTGGTGGTGAACCTGATGGGTTGTGAAGGTTTCTTAGTGTGTGTCCTATATGTAAGAAGATCCAATCTATCCATGAGACTGACGTGATGACTGGCTGAAGAAATATCGCCAGACCTATAACCACGAAGTTTAAATCTGGTTGTTAAATCAGTTTTGTGCCTACAAAAGGTAGTATCATCTGAACAAATACATTTTTCATGTAGGAATTGTGACTTTGGAATGTTACGTGCTATGTGAGGTGGATGGTAACTGGAAGCATGTAAGATGGAATTATATTCAGGGAATTTCCTATAAACTTCTGTACATAAAGTGTGATCAGATGATCTACTGATTAACACATCTAGAAATGTAATAGTATTCAAATCGAAGTTTGCAGTGAATTTTAATCCCCATATATTGTTGTTCAAATAATTAACAAATTCCAATAAGGATAACTCATCCCCCTTCCAGACTAGCCAAATGTCATCCAGGTAATGTCTCCATATATCAATCTGTGCTAGAAAAATATTACTCTCCTTGTCATATATAATGCATTTCTCAACATAAGCCATAAAGAGATCAGCATATATGGGGGCAAAAGATGCCCCCATTGCAGTCCCTTTGGTTTGCCAGAAACATTGCTGTTTGTAATAGAAGACGTTACTGGTAAGTACATGTTGTGCTAGACCAACCAAGAAGGCATTGAAGTTCAAACTGTATAAGTTGGAAACTTGCAGCCAATAGGCTAACGCATCTAACCCATCTTGGTGCGGAATGTTTGTGTATAAAGCACTCACATCCAATGTACATAAGAGCCAATCAGGCTCCAATTGTGTATCAGAGATAATCTGCAAAAAATTGGTTGTGTCCTGTAGGCGTGATCGTATGAGAGGTAACAAAGGTTTGAGATAATTGGTTAGAAATAATGAAAGGGGCTCTGTAATGTATCCCCTGCCAGATACAATCGGTCTGCCTGGTGGATGTAACGGGTCCTTGTGAATTTTTGGTAAAAAGTAAATGTATTGGGTAACAGGATCTTTAACCAGAAGTTGGTTCATAGTATCACTGGTTATGATGGCTCCCTCCTTAGCTTGTGTAAGGAACCCTGTAATCTGTTTGCTAAACATGGAGGTTGGATCAACAGACATTCGAGAATAATATCTTTCATCCAAAAGTTGACGTTTGGCCTCATTATCATAGTCTACCCAATTAATGACAACCACAGCACCACCTTTGTCTGCTGAAATGATAACAATGTCTCTATTATTTTGAAGTTCCAGAATAGCTTGTTTTTCCAAGAAGGATAAATTGTTGTGTTTTAATGGAATGTCCGAAATAAAAAAGTGTAGATCCTTGAGAATGCTATTCTGGAACTGATGAACAACCGGATGCATAGGTGGAGAAAAATTAGATTTGTGATATGTAAACTTATCATAATCAAAATTGGAATCCGATTCACCAAAAAACAATTTTAAATTCAAAAGTCGACAGAAACTGAAAACATCCTGTGCCAATGACTCTTCAGAAACAGTGAAACCGGGTATAAATGTTAACCCTTTATTTAGAATGTTAATCTGTGTAGAAGATAATTCAAATTTGGACAGGTTAAGAACATTGTGATATATAGTGTTATTCATTTCGCCAAAGCCATGTTCAGAAGTCCCTGAATATTTTCCACTTCTATGATGTTTGCGCCCACCCTGCTTGTATTTTGGCCTAAAGGGATGAACCCTGGAGCCCTTTTTGGGGATGGTGACCCTGAGACTGCTGGGGATTCATTATCAGTGCACGAGGATGTATCCTCAAAAGAAGAGGCCGTGTCAATGTTATGCTTCCTGAGGATCGATCTAGGTCGTTTCCTCTTGTTTGTGGGTTTGTAAGTAGTAGTGGTAAACCTAACACGTTTAGTGTTAGATAAAAATGGATTCCCACTTTTGTAGTCCTCCTGGTCCCTAGCAAATTTTTAAATTTTTCTAGATTTGAGTTCAGAGTCAAGCTTATGTAAATCCGAGGCCACATTATTCAATAATTTCTTATATGATGGTTCCTGCTCATAAGCCTTAAGTTTGTCAACTATGACATTAATCTGATCCAACTCCTTGTCAATGGCCCGATTATGGAAGTTATATAATTCAATAACAAAAGCCATAGTCGCTTCTTGTTGAATCTTTGACCATTTCAGGTCCAGTTCCTCATCGGCATTCGTCACATGGGGAGTAATGCGTATACGCAAACCCCTAGGAGTGATTCCCGCAATTTGATAAGCTTTAAATAATTTGCTATGCCAGATGTTAGAGCGTAATGATCTTAAATGTTTGCTTAAATCATCAAAAAGCATGCTGCAATTGGATTCCCGGCGAATTGAATTGGGCACATCCGTATTGTCCTGGTTGGAAGGACCAAGTCCAAAGGCACCAAGGTCCTCTCTATCAGCCGCCAAACCAAGAATAAAACTGGAAAGATCCATCTTGGAATATCAAAAAAGGATAAATCCTATCCCTAAAAAGTGCCAGAAATCCAAAAAACTGACAATAATAGCCACAACCACCAAACACCAAAGTTACATCAGTCCAAAAATATATGTTGATTCAAATAAGTAATAGGACAATGACAGCAATCCAATGTATGTCTCAGAAGCTGCTTCCAACAACCTGAAGCTTATAATTGCAGGAATCAAAAATAGTATCAAAATATTGATATATAATGTGAGGAGTGTCGAGAGGAACAGACAGAATAACTGTGGACCAACAATGGTGATGTTGACAACGAAGGCTAGGCAGGCATAGATATAGCATTTCTATTTTCTCAGTCACTGTTTGCTGGCTCGTTTTTCATTTTTTGTTCTCCTGGTACTGTTTTCAGAGCCGCGCAATTACCCACGCGCAGGAGGTTCGTTGATTGTGTTGAAAAATATTTCATCTCAGTTTTTATGAAAGACTAATAATAATAAGGGTAGTAGTATGTCATGCTGAGATGGAGGCATGGCTAAACTGAGGAAACTAGCAGAGCGATCAGGAGTGAGACAGAGGAAGGAGATAGATCAGAAACAGCCTTTCTCAAGAAAGAAGAGGACAATATAGGCTGCCTCCCAAAATCTGTAGGAATCTTGCTAGACTGTTGATGGATCCCTTGACAGAGATCTTTAGCTGTTCCTCACATACTGTGAGAGCACAAAGGAAATTAAAATGGCCAGAGAAGAACCCTTGTAAAGGGGGAGGGGCCTGGAATGATGAAGGTGTGTACCTTCTAAGTCCAATACTCTTTGGCATGTTTGTTTCAGACATATGTGAGAGAGAAGAAAATAGGGTGAACCTCTGTGCTGACAACTTGTAGGTGCAGCAATGGAGGATGGTGGAAGTGAATCAGAAAGGATATGAAATGTTGACCCAACTAGTAGAATTGTAGCTATGAGGTTCAGTTCAGAGGGACATAAAGGACTATGTTCATATAGAATAGCTGTGATATGATGCATTAGCTGGAGAAGTAGAGCCAATGGCAACAGGACAGAAAATCTGCATGAGGTATTAATCACACCTAGTTTGGAACAGCTGGAATAGAGGGCAAGGATAGCTGCAGTAACAAAGAAAATGTTGTGATGTATCCTCAGGATCTGGTCTCCAGAAGTAAAGAAGCAAAGGTCTTACTCTTTTTGGACCTGTAAAACCATACATTAAGTACTTTGTGAAATTCAGTAGACCAAACAAAGAGAAGGACATCGCTCTTCCTGAAGGATACCAGAGAAAAGCCAATAGCAGGGTGTTTGAAATGCAGTGGGAATACTATGAGGAGACACTAGAGGTGATGTAACTTTTCTTGCTAGATACCAAAACATGCAATGAGGACACAGTGTGGGTGCACAACATCCTGTAGGGAAGATATGAAGGGACTACTTTAAACATGAAGGGGAGGGAGTACAGACAGAAGAGTGTAGACAGGAGTGGCCTTAGGTCAACTGGTGCCCTAGGCAAAAGGGCTCCATGGTGCCCCCCACCACACCACCTGTTGCCCCCTTCCTGGTCTACCTACACCAAACAATTACTGGAAAAACACCCCTTTTAGACTGGTGCCCTAGGCGGCCACCTAGTTGGCCTATGCCTAAGGCCGGCTATGAGTGTAGAGACTAACTACTCTCTCTAGCTATGTGTGAAAATATTCCCAGAAAGGATTTGGGGCCCATGGAATGGGCTATCAGAATGGGTGGCAGAGAGAGAGAGTGTCCATGGATATATATACTAGATGGCATCCCCATAAGTGGATAAATGGTAAATGGAAGAGAAGGGTTTGAAAGGAGGCATAATTCTAAATTCATTTAAATAACAGACTAGATAGGCATACCTAACAATATATCAGTGACTCAACAAGTAGCACATTCCTTTTTGATGTTGGAAGATCAGTAGGCTGTGGGTTCCCTTTCACACACCTGGTAATTAGATTTATTTTGGCTGGCAATTAGCATAAAATATGGAGGCTCTGAGCTGTTAACAAGCTGATTCCAGTACCCAAAGTACAGAGCTTATTTTTTCCACCTCCATTTGCCTACTATGTTACTCTGAGCAAATAATTTAACAAGTCAGTGTTCCTGGATCACCCCTGAAAAAGACATTTGTATCCAGTGGGCTTACCCAGTTAAAATTTTCCAAAATAATATATATATATATATATATATATATATATATATATATATATATATATATATATATATCAATATGGGTCTACTTCATATGATCGACAGCTCATATGATCGACACTCATTTCATCGACACCAAAACACCTAAAGCTCAAAACACCAAAAACTCATTTGATCGAAACTTATAACATTGGCACATAAATTCAAAGCATTATGCCCTTTCCCCACTGTAGCGTGACCCTGGAGTTAGAATAAATAATTAGGGGGGGTGTAGGGGGCACAGCCCCCCAAAAACGTCATAAATTTTAAACATACACATGTATACTTATAACAGAAATGACAATATTTATCTAAATACACCCCCTAACTATTTATTCTAACACCAGGGTCGTGCTACAGTGGGGAAAGGTCATAATGCTTTGAATTTCATGTGTCGATGTTATGAGTTTTGATCAAATGAGTTTTCGGTGTTTTGAGCTTTAGGTGTTTTGGTCTGTCTGAATAGTTTGTCGATCATATGAGCTGTCGATCATATGAAGTAGACCCATATATATATATATATATATATATATATATATATATATATATATATATATATATATGAGTATATATATATATATATATATATATATATATATATATATATAGATAGATAGATATAGATATAGATAGACGTATAGATACAGATAGATATAGATATATAGATATAGATAATATAGATATATAGATATAGCTATAGGTGTAGATGTAGATACAGATATGCACGCTGATTGTCTCCTTTCATCAGTGAATCTGATGTAATGACTGGGCTTAGAGCCATTTAAGTCACTAGGAAGTATGTGACCCATAATGCCTGACAGAGTTCAAGTGGAAGGAAGGCTGGTTAGATAAGGAAATTAAGGCTTGTAGTCATAGCCGGGGTTACGCACCCACCAAACCTGCGGCCATGGGGGGCTCCTAGTTATCTCCCCGCACACAAGGGCCCCCACTAACAACGTGCAGACAACTTGCACACAAGTGGCCGCGGGTTTTTCCTTCATCTTTGCCCGGTTCCGGTTCTCGCAGACTCGTAATTACGGCAGCATTGCAGAGTTCGCAGGACCATTAAAACTGCCTTCCTATAAGACGTGATGTCAGCTGAAAGCTGCACTCCATAAGGTCCGCTTCAGTAAAGCAAGGACCTGACTGGTTGCAGCAATCAAAGAAGTAAGTTGTAGTTTGTTTTTTTTTTTTCTCTTCAAGGAAGTGGTTTTTGCACCGCACTTCCTGTGTCAGTTGCCTTTAAAATGGCACATGTGTAGCAAGCATTCCTTTCTCTTGTTTTTCAAGAGAAAAGTTTGCTATGCTACTTGGATTTTTGAGAGATCTTTTACTGGATTACTGGTGGCGTGAGGAGGACAAAGACTTTAGAACATTCGGACAAGCCAAAGAGCTGCATTTTCAACTGCTCTTGTAAGGGCAATTTTTAAAAGCTCTGAAAAATTGCTCTTTTAAGGACAAATTTAAAAATGCTGAAATGGTCTGTGTGGTAGCAATCAGGGGGACAATCTTTAATTTACTTTGAGTAGAGGATTAGTTGCAGCCTTCCACTACAGAAAAAGGTAAGTTGCTGATTTTTTTTTTTTTACTTTTTTTCTTTGGGAGGGGGGGCACAGGAAGATGAGGATTGTAATATTTGACCCCAGAATTCTTGGAGGATTGGGGAGTGGGGGTGGAGAGGGGGTTTGGTTTAAAGTTTTATTTTAGCTTTGTCCAGAATTCTTCTGCTAAGAGATAAGGGGGTGTCTTGTCTGTGATAATTAATGTCCAGATTGTAGTTTTTTACTCAGTTCTGCATAAGAATAGTAATATTTTTTATTTATTTATTTTTGCTTTGTCCAGATTTATGCTGATAGGTTGGTAGTGGGGCGATAGTGACTAAGAAAATGTAGATGATGATTTAATGTAGACTAATGCAAACCCTGTTATTCTAGTATTTCTTCTTTAAGTTTGTAACATCAGTATTTACAACTATCTCTTGTGCTATGCCTCTGGTCTATGATTTTCTGCTTTGTTCTGAATTGTGCTGAGAGATTGGGAGGGGAGTATGGGCTGTGAGAATGTTGTAGAATGTCCTCATCTCTGCTTGGGATTTTCTGCTCTCTCATGAAAAATTTGAGTCCATGCAATGAAAGACCTGTTCTAGCATCATTATAAGTTTATTAGATAAGTGTTTAAATGCCTGATGTTATGACTTTGCCCTGCCTTTTTTTTTTTTTTTTTGCTTTGTCCAGAATTGTGTTGAAAGAATGTTACAGAATGCATAAATATACTTTTAATGCAAACCCTGTTCTACAAAATTTTCTGCATTTTATTGCTATGTTTTAAACTCTCCCTGATGTTCTGCCTTTGTTCTGCAATTATTTTTGGCTTTATCTAGAATTGTTGTGCTCAGATGTTAGGAGGATGGTAGGGGTTGTGATAATGTCACATGGTGTTCTAATGTTTGGTATGTTTGGTCGGTTTTATGTAAAAAAAAAAAAAACATGGTGGTTCAAGCAATGCATGCCACTGCAAAATCTGTTTATACTAGCATCTTTATTGGTTCATAAGCCAAGTGTTTTAAATCCCTAATGTTATGCTTTTGTCTTGTTCTTTTTTGTTTTATTTCTTTTTGCTTCATCCAGAATTACTGTGCTAAGAGGCTGGTGTTGGTGGTATGGGCATTGTGAAAGCTGTGGGACTGTTGCTTGATATTTGTGGTCTGTCCTTCAAAACAATTTGGTTTTCTAGCAAAACTTTGAGATTGAAGCAAAATAATACTCCAAATTATGGGAAAACACATTCAGTCATTTTTATAAGCAATTTTAAAGGTTTTCCTGATGTTTAGCTTTTGTCGTATGCTTCCGTGCTTTGTCTAGAGTTCTTGTGCTGAAGGGGTGCAGGTAGGGGCTGTGAGAATGTAGAGAGCACAGGAATTATTGCAATGCACGCTGATGGAAAACTTGCTATATTATCTTTATAAGTTTAAAACAATGTTAAAAACAAAATGCTTAACACTACGGCTAACATTATATCTCTGCTCTGCAATTAATTTTGGCTTTATCTGGAATTACTATGCTGAACCATTGGGAGGTATGGGTCTGGGAGAATTCTGCAGAATGTGCTAATGTTTTAATTCATACTAATGCATACTCTGTAATTCTAGTACCTTTGTAAGTTTATAATAGCAATGTTTAAAGCTATGTCTGATGTTATGCCTTTGTTCTGTGATTATTTTTGGCTTTGTCTAGAAATGAGCTGAAACATTAGGTGAGGGTAGGGCCTGTGAGAATGATGTCCAATGTTGAGATGTTTACCTAGTATTTTTGGTCTGTTACCCTCAAAAAGATGTGGATTCATGCAACGCATGCTACTGCAAAATCTGTTCTAACATCTCTATTAGCTGAAAAGCCTTGTTTTTTTTAAAGCCCTAATCTTATGTCTGTGTCTATATTACGTGATCGAACAGTGAAATGTTCGAACATGTAATAATCGACCCCTAAATGTTGAAACTTCATAATGTCGAACGGGGAAAAAAAAAACTTAAAACAACCAAACAAACCATAAAAATGCTCTAAGAAGGGGGCAAGCCCCCCTGCACCCCTCACATGGGGGGCTGCGCCCTGCCACACCCCCTCTACTTAAATATACCAAATCTGAGATTGCATTACAGTGCAGACAATGGAAAACTTCCATGTCCGCACTGTACGGAGATCTCCATTGAACCGTTCGACATTCCGACAGTTCGACATTTTGGGGTCACTTATTACATGTTCGAACATTTCACTGTTCGATCACATAATATAGACCCTTATGTCTTACGTGCTGAGAGGTTGGTGGTTGGGGGTATGAGCTTTGAAACAGTTTCAGACCATGCTTGACATTGTAATCTGCCCCTCAGGGCAATTTGGTTTTCTAGAAAACTTTGAGGATTGAAGTAAAGGGCAGGGGGCATGGCCACACCTTACACCCTCCTAGGTAGGGTCTCCAGAATGATACTTGCTGGGGGCCCCCAAAATGCTAACACCAGCCCTGCTTGTAGCTGTGGTGTTGGGGTGGGCTGTAACATGCCAATGAGAGGTCAGTTAAGATACTACCACTTCCTTGATGAAGGGCCTTTACTGCTTTCTTATAGCATTTTCATATTTCAATTATCAGCCCTTTTCACTTACCTTTGTTCTTGTTTTCAGGCCTTGATATGCAGACTCTGTTCTTTTTCTCACTTCTTTATATCATTTCTAGTTTGCTGTTTTATTTCTTTTCTGTATCCCTCTGTATATTATTCATATCCTAAAATAAAATGAAATGCCTTCTTAATTTTGTGAGTAATCTGTTTCTACACTTACTGTTACATTCTGCTTCATATTTTGGCACATTTTCTTGCTTCAACCTAAATATATACTGCATAAATTCTAACTACAGGTTATGCAGTCTTACCCAGGAGGGGATTTTAGTAACATGTCTTTTCCTTGAATGTGAGCTTTAGAATTCAGTATATCTGTACAATCAACAATAATTTAAAATGGCAGAGTGAAATGATTGCTTTTCAAAATGAAAACAATACTTTATGTGACAATCTATCAGTTATTTTTTTTCAGAAGTAATCTAATACCCCTCCCCCACCACCAGCATCTGGAAGCAACCACCGCCCCCCACTCTCATTAAATACTGCACTTCATCCCAAAGGAAAGAAAAGAACTTATGTTTGCAGATGCTTCTGAGAAAAAAAATGGTTATCCTGCCTACAGTTTCAGTGAAATAGTCCTTTCAAAAATGTAAGCCTCAAAGAAGTTCATTTTCAAGCTACACAGATTGTCCAAATCTTGCAACACACACACACACACACACACACACATACACACACACACACACACACACACACACACACACACACACACACACACACACACACACGATCAGATAGTATCACTCATATCTGATGCTGTACAGCAAGGGCATTTATTCACTCATAAATGAGTTATCTGTCCAGATATTTAAAATACTGAAAATACAAATTATGCACATTGACACAGTCTTCCAATTTAAACAGAGGAAGTATTGTATTTAGACAATGTATAGGTATAAGTCAGACTATTAGGATTTCAATTTAACTGACTCTGTGGTTAAAATGTTCTTTTGAGAATATATTTTTGCTGCTGTTTGGAGCTTGTTCACAAAGACCTTGACTCTGAATCATCAATTCTTGTCTCTGATAAAAAAGAAGCGTAGAACTGTATACATGAAACAGTTGTAACAGTGGTAAGGTGTGTCCATGTTATAGCATATACTAAACCTTTAAATGAACAAAATATAGTATATATCCCTTGCCTAGAAGCTTCACTAGAAAGGCTATACTAGGGTTATGAATAATGTTTAATAAATATAAATTTAATATACACGTACACCTTCCCATGTTTTTTTTTCTGCACTGGAAGCCAGGATGTATGTATTTCTGACACTTTGCACAGAATGACTAGAATTAAAAATAAATACCAAACAAATAAGCGATCTCTAAATCAGCATCAGCTTTTACTTAATAATCAAATAGAAGCTGCATTATATGTCAGACTCAGGAACTGATGTAGTTTCTATATATTCAAGGCTCCCGCAGTTTTAAATGCACCTCCCTGTAGGCTTAACTAAATGTCATAAAATACAAAAAGAACTTTTGGCTCACATTTAAAAAAAAAAAAAAAAAAAAACAGAACAATCATCATCCCCATTAGCTCAAAATGTAATCCTATAAAGTAACCATGCAATTTCAGAGGTCTGTGCATTCTGTTTTTAGTTGGCTATAAAAGGGGATGTGACTACTTTTAAATCCTGTTCATATGACACAGCCTGGTTTCTAAAGGCACACAGGTAATTATCATCGCGGAAGGCTGCAGCACTTGATCTAGCAATGCCGTCATGTGCCACCTCAATCCGCTGCTCTGTACGTGTATTTTACCAGCTAGCTCATGTCTACTTTTCAGTGCCTGAGAATTAACTGTTTCATTCCCAGCTTAGCTGTTGAATGATGATGTAGCTTTGTTACATTACTGTGAAGTCCTCCTTTTTTCTGTTTCTGTTAAACTTTTACAACCATATGATATCACGCAGTGAGTTGTCACACAAACTACTCAAATGCCAATGACTTAGGAGTAAACTGCAGATGTAATCATAAGTGGTCACAAACATGCAAAAAGTAGAAAGCTGTACACATTGTAAATTATTTATATTTAGAACGTAATTTATAGTTCCAATAGCAAGAAGCAGTCACAGGTAATGCAGCTAATAATAAAGTAACTATGTAAACTAGTAAAACTGTATTAGTCCTTGGACATCCAAGCATGCAAATACTGCCCCTTTCACATAGCTTGTAATGTATGACCATGAACAATGCAAGCATTGCGACTGCTATAAGTGCTACTTCATTGTGTCGTGCTTTACAAGCTCTTTAGGACAGTGAGAGACTACAAAAGCCAGTACACTAAGCAAAATCAACTAATAGGGGTCCTTCAAAAGAGACTTCAGTTAAGGAAATTATTATGACAGATGGCAGGGGTCTTATAGGAGGAGGAGGAGGAGGTTATGGAGCAGAACTGTCTCCAAAGAAAAGAGGTCAGAAAGCCATGACGGAGTTTAAAAATTAAAGACAGGAGGTGTGTGTGTGTGTGTGTGTGTGTGTGTGTGTGTGTGTGTGTGTGTGTGTGTGTGTGTGTGTGTGTGTGTGTGTGTGTGTGTGTGTGTGTGTGTGTGTGTGTGTGTGTGTGTGTGTGTGTGTGTGTATGTGTGCGCAACTGCATGTACACGCGTATGTGTGTATACACATGGTTAGACAGATAGAGTTAGAGATTTAATCAACTGAGAGAGCAGCTCATTGAAAGTTCTTAACTCTATCCTTCTTTACTAAAGATACAGAATATATCAAAAGTGCCATGGCTGGTATAGTGTAAGATGAAGGTACAGCAGGGATTTGGAAAATGCCCTCTCTCCATTGCTGCATGATCAGAAAGATAGTATATATATAAACTTACATGGGTGTGGGGGTGTAGATTTGCTTGCCCAATTAGAAAAAAAAGCATTGCTTGTGATGGTGCATTTTGTAGTGTGTTTGTAGTTTTTAATGTAAGTGTATGTGTGTTTGTGATTTCAGAATGTTTATGTGTGTTAGTGGTTATAGTTTGCAGTGCATGTGTGTGTTTGTTTGACTGACTATTGAATGTTGAGAATGTGATCATGTGTGATAGAATGCAATAGAATGAGTGTATAAATATTTTTTGTCACTTGTGTTGTGATCATCATTGGCTTTGTTCATTATTTATATGGATTTAGAGATATAGATATATAACTTCTGACAGACAGACAGAGGTGTAGATATACAGACAGATATATATTTTATATACTCAGTGGTCTCAACAGAGGCCATTTTAGAGCATCTTATACCTTTTACAACCCACAACATCCAAAGATATCTAATGTAATGTCTGCAGACTCATCTGCGTACAGCATGCTTGGAGACTGGAATACTCCTTTAAATACTATTTTTTTATGATTTAGGTAACAACAATTGAAGATGAGCTGTAGAGTTTTTAATCCTTAAGAGGGAAAATTTGGACAGATGTCATACAGATTTCTACATTTTAAAGGTACATTTGTATGGAAGCATTGTAAAGCAGAATCTATCTATCTATATATGTGGGGGTGGTACCACTTATAAGCGAAAGCACCCACATTGACTGCATGAACATCAACCTCAGATGGTCTAAAACATGGAAATTGACACAGCAATACATACTGTATGTGCTGATAAACAGCTATGGTGCATGTAAACTTTTAATTAAAAAAAATTAAGTAAAACATTGTTTTTGCAGGGGGGACAAGCCTCCCTTCACTCCCCTGTACTGCCTGCTAACTATATATGCTAAATCTGAGATCACACAAGCATGTAGTAAGGGCCAGTTAACCAAACTCTGTATTAGTGAGATTTTGCATACCTGTCAGTCTATAATACATCCTTCAATATATCAGAGGTTTTCCATGGGGCTTTCTACTGTGTGCCATATTCGGGAAATCTCTCATAGTAGATGCTCGGAAGCACCCTAGCAAGATGTTCAGACTACCTCAACTGACACCTGCCATTCAACAGAGGTACTGATTGCAATCCATGATCTTCTCCACTTATCAGGCTGCTGAATGTGTCATGGAAAGTCAACTAAGCTATCCTGCAAGATAATATAATTTTAACTACATGAAGTCTTAACTTCATCATTTCAGTCACTGTGCAAAGCTGATGTCTGTAGCTGAGGATGGGGACCAAGGCTAACTATTAAACTGAGACCATCATCCTATCTCTCAGTTCTTGGTTCTTCTCCACATATGGTACAATAACTGCAGTATGCCTGATGCTGCTGCCATCTACTGTTAAGTTTCACATCACATCTACCCTTACTTGTGAAGAATTTCCATGGTGCTGGGTCTCCTCCATTTGAGGTACCTGCTCCTCCTCATCTGTGCAAAGAAATACACTGTTTTCTCAAAAGAACCACAACACATGATTTGGGGGCACTGCTTTGCATCCTCACTTCATTACAGAAAGCAGCAAATTGCTCCAGTACATAATGGAGATGAAAGTCACTTGAGGCTAAGTCAGTAACAACTTCCACAAACAAGAAAGATGAAGCCATCATATCTACAGCTTGAATACTCTCCAGAGCTCAACTGTAACTTTATCTCCGAACCATGAGAATCACATATCAGAGCCAAGATAAGATACAAATGGAGCCCAGCACACACCTTGATCTTACTGGCAATACTGAGAATACAAATTTAATTCTCACTCTTCAGTATATATTTCAGACTATTCAGGTGGTGTTAACTGGACAAAATGGCATTAACATCCTCTAAAAATATCATATTTGGAGCAAAACAAACATACATTGGAAGGGAGAGTGTAATGAACAGCCTGACACAAACTTCTGACTACCAATAAAACCCTGGATAAACAAAATGTCACAAGAGGGCTACCAAAGGATTAGGAAATGGAAAAGCTAATTTGGACTCCCTTCTGGGAAGAGGAAAGGCAGCTTATTTACCAGTGAAAGAAAAATGTGACCCCTATTTTTAAACAGGCGTGTCTTTGAGAGTGTTTTTGGTAAACTGATATGCAAAATGTATGAGCAACTGTATATAGGAGACTGAGGAAAATAAGAGGAAAAAAAAAAAGAAAAAAATGCAAAGTGGGCTAGGAAGCACAAGTTTGAAGGTTGGAGCAGGCAGGCAGAGACAGGTGAGACAGAAGAAAGGTAAACAGGAGATATAGACAGCCAAAGTGAAAATAAACAGAAGATGGAGAAATCAAGCAGAGTCGTGTGTCTGTGTGTGTGTGTGTGTGTGTGTGTGTGTGTGTGTGTGTGTGTGTCTGTGTGTGTCTTTTTTTTTTTTTTTTTTTTGTCTTAGTTGCTTATTGAATACAAGTTCTTAAGGAGACAGACCAAAAGCAATCAACAGTATAGTGCTCTACAAGGAAATATTCTGTATGGGTATAGCGTTTTAAAAATGTCTGCCAGTGCTTGAGAAAACCCAACATCTCAATCTACACACCATGAAAACTTATATATCTTTTACTCACTTACTGAGAAAACACGTACTCAAAAGAAATTTGCACATATCTGTACAAAACCACTTACTCATACAAATGCATACTAATGCATTGCACAGATGGCTTCCACACAATGAGGGGTAATATTATTTTATTGTAGAGGGTACAGCATTCAGGAGGAGTAGAAATGTACATCAGATACCTTTTGTCCCTGTGCCATATATCACAAACCACAAAGTTCAGTTTGCTTACTTTGGAAAATTATCATTCGTACAAATGAGATTCAGGAAACTAAGCTGAATCTATTACTATAAAAATAAAATATGGCACACCTTTATGAATCACGGAAAAGGGATGAAAGTAGTATTTAAAGAAAATCATTGCTGTCATCTCTTTATTGTACAATAATGTGATTCCTTCCTTCCTTCAAAGTATGGCTGATGTTACCGAACTAATATATTGTAAGCTGGATGCCTTTAATTAAAAAGAAAGGGCCCCTCAATTAGCCTGAAGAGTGAAATGGAGTAAAAATCTGTGCAAGATGTTTCTTTTCCACAGAGCAGCTGTTAGGTCTTTAGGTAATCTTACTGTCAATTTGTAATCAGTGCATTGTACGAAGAGCTTTCTCTGTTCCTGCATGATGGTGTCCTGCCAAACCAGTCTTACTGAAGTCACCAAAATAGCCCACCTCAGCCATCACTGGATTACTGCCCTTCTGATATTATAAGTCCTATTTATTTTAAAATTATTGCAGAATTAGACAATATGACTACTGTAACCTGATCAGCATAGTTTAAATTTATATTACTGTATGCAACTACTGTGAATGCATGACTGTACTTGGACCAAACTGTATATGCCTCTATACAAACGACAGCATCTGCAGTCTAGACTGGTTCACCAACATTGAGACTGAAATTTGAGATGGCAAAGATTGAAGCCATTCCTGATGATTTTGGACTGGGAGTTAAGTTATTCATTTTAAAGTTGTTTCAGACACATGGATTATTGAAAAGACTTCTGGAAAATGAAACCTCATATCTGACTTGGTTGAGAAACTTTCCCATAAGCCACGCAGCCAGGCTTATATAGGTCATGTTTTATCTTTAAATATTGTATTTTATCTTCCTTTCTACAAAAAACAGTTTTCATTGGGACTGAATCATCTAGCAACCACTCATTTGTACCCATTGCAAACTCTTCGCATTATGGTCTAAGCAGGCTTATATATCCTATAGTCAAAACTACTTCTCCCACTGTCATCTGCCTTATTACTTTTTTTTCTTCATATTCCACCTATAATCGGACTGTTATCTTTTATAGTCTGGCCAGTCATCAATACCACCTCAGACCCTTGCTATGTCTGTGAGTACCTATGCATGCTTCTTACATTCCAGCCACTTTTTGCCATTGTGAAATTCTCAAGATCCAAACCCTGCCCACCAGCCTTTCTTTAGTTTGTGCTCCCTTCCTTCTTTGGTGGAACCTTTCCCATCTTCTCTGTTTTACCTTTGGTTTACATTGCACTACTACACACAATTCATATGCTACATAGTAAGAAACTTGCTGATCATTTGGTACTAGAGCTCTGTTTTTTATGCTTTATCAGTGTCCTATTGATTGTGCAAGATTCAAATTTAAGAGCTAATCAAACTTGAATCAAGAAATGGAAGGTTGTGAAGGTGTGGGGGTTAAGGTTAGATTTTTGAAGTCACAGTTCTACACTCGGGTAGAGAGGTTGTGATGGACTTTAGAATAATAAGCAATATTTGGAGAATTATTGTAATATATGCATATACTACTTGCAGTGAAAGAGAGAAACTATGGATTTTAAAAACTTTTTGGTAGTTAATATGGACATTTTAATTATAGGTAACTGTAACTGTAATTTACATAAAAAGAAGGGTAAGGTGATGTCAGACATAGACAGATGTGTAACAAATTATTTTTGGTTATAAATAAGGAGTGTTCCTTCACTTATCAAAGGGGAAGTTAAGGACTGAAGTTGATTACATGATATATTCTGGGGATTTACAAGTTGTTTCTCAAAAAGCATATGTAGTTGGTTTTTCATATCATGTTGCAATTGAGTCAACATTTGGGTAAAAAGAGAATGTTGTTAAGGAAGGTAATGGATTAAAAAGATTAACAGGAGTAATTGAAAATAGAAAGATATTACAAATGGAGAGATTACAACTTTTGCATGAACATCTTTCAAATAGAATTTTTATGATGATTTGAAATCATGGCAGTTACCTCATAAAGACAAATATAGAATAATTTATTTAGAGGTACACTACATACATACAGATATTGCAAACATGGGTAATAATGCCCTTCTAGCCTGCCAACATACAAAACAGTTGCTTCCATAACAAGAGTCCAGGCTGTTCTTAAAAATATCTAAACTAGTGCTTGCTTTAATGTAGTTTGCTAGTCTATTCCATGCATCAGCTACTCGCTCAGAGAACCAATTAGTACACTTCTCATTCCTGTAGAGTCTTCTTCATAGGTTGCCTGATGGTTTTCTACTAAGTTTTGATAACCCCAAACATTCTCAAAGGAAGTTGTCTTTAAATGCCCCATATACTTGAATAAGGTCTTATCTTAAACATCTGTAAGAGACATAGTACAAGTTCAGATATTATAGTCTTTCATAATAACTTAAATTTTCACATCCATGGATACTCTTGGTATATCTCTGCTGTTCTCTTTCCAGTTTACTCATGCTTTTTTTTTCTTATAAGGTTTCTATGTTGTTATTCCATACTTTAATTCAGGTCTAAAATAACTAGCAAACAATGACTTCATCATTTCTGATTTCCTGGACATTATAAATATTTTTATATAACCTATAGTTCTAAAACTATCATTGCCTTATTGGCTGATATGATTAGAAAATCTCAAAGCTGGATCTATCCATATACCCTGGTCCTTAAATAGGATCATAATATCATAGGAAGTTAATAGGCTAATGGCCCTAGAGCCCTTACAAGCCTAGCCAAGTTCTACCCTTATTTCCATCAGCAGCACCAATTGCCCCTGTCCAAGACGGACACAGGTAGAACCCCTGGGTGAATTTATGGTTACCCATCCAATCGTCCAGAATGCATTTTATGATGGCCAATGAGGTGCTCTTTTTTATATGAAGTGGGAGTCTGTTCCAAAGGTGTGGTAACCTCTGGGAGGCAAATCTGTCCCTACAGCAGGTTGTAATAATATCACATACCAGGTTAAGGTTTTTAGACTGAGTTACCCATGTACCATTTGAATTGAGGCTATGCAGCATTTCCAATAAAGCAGGGTCAGAGATTGCCTTATATGCAAGGCAGAGATTGCCTCTGAGTAGTCTGCATGAAACAGAATAAAGTGACAGTGATTTCAAATGATCTACACAGGACAGATGCTGATTACCCTGAATTTCCTTGTGAGGAGACTTTGTGATCTCTCCAATTGCTGCAGGTGCTTGGAAAGGTACATACCGAAAGGGGCATTACATTCAATTATTGGCCTGATGATGGAAAAGTACAGGGTGGTTATAACTTCTTTTTTTTCTGGAGACAATGTCCTTACTTATGAGATGAGCAATATAGAATGCCCTTCTTACCACTGTGGAGACATGGTTATCAAAGGTAAGGTGCTGTGAACCTGTGTCCCCAGGTCTCTCACCACTGAGTGCGTACTTAGGGCATTGCTATTGATGTGGTAGTTAGTAGGAACATCGCTCTTACTGAAAGACAGGATAATACATTTTTTGCATTGAGTTTAAGGCCATGCCATTGGCACCAATCAACCCACTTGTAGGATGTTGATATCATATGGAGATTCTATGACCGCTCCCAGTTTTCAGGCAACAGCTAACATTGTCAGCCACAGATCTTTAGTTTTTGCTTATACTTCAGAGAAATAGATTCCAAACAGTAGAGGTACCAGGAGTGATCCCTGTGGAGCACCACTGGTTGCAGGTCTGCTGTTGGGGGTGGATTCTCCTATTTTGACAATATGTGTTCTATAAGTGAACCAGTTAGTGACCCATCTAATGATATAAGGTTTGGTACCTAGCTGGGTGAGTTTGTCAATGAGGCCTAAGTGAGGGATAGTGTCAGAAGGCTTGGCTAAGTCTAGGTGGGCTGTATGCACTGATTTCCTCTCATCCAGGGCCTTAGTGACTGTCTCAAAGAAGTCCATCAGGTTTAATAGGCATGATCTTACTTTGACAAATCCAAACAGAGTAAGGGTCAAGTGTTTGGACATTATCTATATCTTTGTTGATAAGGTCCATGATAATTCACTCTATGGCCTTGCATACAAGCCTAGTCAGGCTAATATGTCTATAGAATCTGCGGTATCAATCACTGTGTGTTTTGTTAAATATTTACCTTTCAATTTATGATCCCCAAATCTCATATGCTTAGTTTTTAATGTATTTATCAGCCCAAATGGTCAATGTAGAAAAGTTCTTTTGCAGATATGCCTTATCTGTATCACATGTAATCAATTTATCAGTTTTCAACTCATCTGCATACAGACTACAGAACACCTCAGATGAAAAGATATGAAAGATACAATCTAAACAGGTATAAGCCTAGGATAGAGTTCTGTGGGACACCCTGACTGTAACCTCGAATTTCATCTGTCCAGTTGCTGTATGATACTTGTGTGTCATCTCTGTAAGCCATGCAAGTATTCATCCTATCAATAGTACATCATTACCTAGTTGTTCTAATTTATTGATCAGTGTTCTGTGCATGATCCTATCAAATGCTGAAGTTAAATCTATACAAATTACATCACAGTGCAATTTTTCATTCATAGCTGCTATTATATTGTTGTAGAACATCATGTTACAGGTAGTAATAGATCTGTTTTCAGTATATTCCTGCTGATATATGGTTTCAAGTCCCAACTTTTCCAATTCTGACAATAATCTATCCAATATAACTGACACTATTTTTCCACAATATGTAAGAAAACATATGCATCTATATGGCTCAGGGTTTGTCCTACTACTTTCCCTTAAAGACAGGTTTAACTAGTGCATGTCTCCAATTATGAGGAATATCCCCATAGCTATATGACTCAGCTAATAACAGATATAATGGTATTGTAAGTTCCTGCCAATGTTCTCAGGCCATTATTACTAATTACATCTCCACAAAGTGCTTTGTTAGCATCCAGTTTGCTTTTTTCAATATAATCTAAGTTGATTTCAGTATCTGGGGTTACCTGGATGTCACTTGAACAATTTATCACCTTCTTTGTGAAGCCAAACTGCTTTGCATAAGATTTTGTAAATGTATCTATTATCTGTTATGTATGAGAATACATTTTAGAAAGAGGCAGAGAAGTACTGGTATGAAGTGAGAAAGGATTCTAATAAAGAAAATATTTATGAACACATAGAACCCCCTGCAATGTACCTCTGAGTGTATATCTTAAGTCTTTTTATGTTCAGTTACCAAATCCATTCCTGATGTGCATTATCTTCTCAAATTGTTTGTCTCACAGTAGCACTTCTTGGTTTTTTAGCATCAGTTCACTACCACGGCAAACTGTGTATAAATGTCTTTGTAACTTTTTATATTTTTTTGTTGTTGTTGTGTCTTTCGGCTTTTCCCGGTTAGGGGTCATCACAGCGGAACACCGGTCCGCTAATGATTGGTAGTTGATTTTTACGTGCCGAGTTACCAGCCCTGATGCACAACCTTCAATGAAGGTATGCCCATTCATGCATGTCTCCACGCAGAAGATGCTCTAGCTGAGAATCGAACCGGACAGCGTCTTACTGTGATATACTTCTGAATATGTGTATGTAACCTGAACTGTATTTTAAGTTTCTGTATCTGATTTATATTTTTATGACACTGTGAAGCTTTTCTCCCCAGGTCTTTGCTGAAAATGAGCCACTGGCTCAGTCAGACCAACCCAGTCAACAAATGTAAAATAAAATAAAATAAAATAAAATAAACAAATGAATTAGAAAAAAATATAACAGAAGGGATAGAGAAGTATCTTTTAAGAAAGGAGTTTTTTTAGTTAACTTAAAAATGAAGGATGATATAATAGACAAAGATACTTAAAAGGTAAAACATAAGAGGTTAACCCTTTGTTAGGAAAGAGTGTTAAATCTAAGGAAAATATTCTTTTGGAAGTTGAGAAAGAAAATAAGATTTTGGTTACAGGAAAAATTAGTATAATGGAAGCTGTTCATTATAATTTATGTAAGATGTTTACTAAAAAAAGTGGATGGTCGGGTTTAATGGGTAATTTCAAAAAAAGTTAAAGTTAGATATGGAAAGTAAGTTTACATTAACTAAATAATGCTATTGTAGAAGGGATAGAAGAATCAATGGGTTGGATTCATGAACATTTAATTTTCATGCTGCTATTGTGTGTGCATGTCTTGGATCAAGCGTCATTTTGTATTCATTAAACAGCTGTGCAAAATGTGTAGAGCTGCCAAACAAAGATAAACAGCAGAGTATGCTAATGAATGCATAATCATCTGAATTACATGCTAATGAACCGATCTAACATGCTGGAACCATTCAAGAAGTTGTACAGTAACCGAATAGCCCTTCTCCATGAACACCAAAACTTACTGGAATACAGCCACAATCACACTTTAACATATCAGGGACTACATGATGTTGAAATAATAGAGTGATACAGGGTTGACATGGAAACACTATAGGGACTCTGCAACTTCTGCTGCCCCCACCTCAGTCCCAGGGAAATCGAGGAGAACCTATGGCAGTGAAAATCAAGGTATATCTACCATTAAGGATATTAGCTACTGGTACATTCCAGAGACCCACAGGGAACATACTAGAAGTGTCACAGACCTCAGCTTCAAGAATATTTCACCAATATCTAAATCCTATGCTAGAACAAGCAAGACATTACATCTGTTTTCCACACACACACACCAGAGGAGACAGCAAGAACAATGCAGAAATTCTATGCTGTAGCACACTTCTCTGAAGTCTTGGGAGCCACAAACTGTACTCACATAGAAATATATGTCCCACCTGATGAACAGGGAAGGACATTCATCAACAGAAAAGGGTTCCACTCAACCAGCTTTCAGGTTGTCTGTAATGCCTGAAGGATCATCCTCAATGTCTGAGCAGGCAGTTATCATGGCTCACACTTATGACGCACCTCAGGGTATTACATAAGGTTTGCTAAGGGTGATGTTCCACAAGGCAATCTCTTGGGTGCTGCAGGTTATGCACTAGAACCATGGCTGATGACACCAACCAGAAATGCACACACACCCACAGAAGAGGGATACAGTTATGCTTGCACTCAAACTAGAAACATCATAGAGCATGTGTTTGGCATACAGAAGTCACAGTTCCATTGTATAGACACATCACTGGATGCCCTGAAGTATGACCCAGGCAATTGTACAGAATCTCTCACAGTCTATGCCATGTTGCACAATATTAACTTAAGGAAACAGTTGCAACAGGGACAGCATAGATTAGGATCACACATTCCTGGACCACAGGCAGGGCCAGAACCTGCTGTATATGCAGAAGAGGAATCTGAGGGGGAACCCCCAGCATCAGAGGTAGCCAGCAGATGTAGGTCTGTACAATCTGCTTTTGCCCTGGCTAAGAGGCAAAGGATAGCACACACACTTACCACCTAAGACTCAAAGGTCAGCACACACATCAACTAAAAGACAAATGATAGCACACACACACTCACCAGCACAGGAATGCATATAACAACCTAAGTACATACAAATATTCACAACGTCAGGCTCAGGTTACCTTTTCAATCAGATATACTAATGATAGTAATAGAATAGTTAACATCATAAAGAAAAATTGGCAGCTATTGACAATTGATCCTAAAGTCTTAAGTATAGTAGGACCTACTCCTAAATTTACTTATAGGAACAGTAAGAGTCTTAAAATAATTTTGTGTAAGGTACATTCATATGCACAACAGGGCATTTCCCGGATAAATAAGTTAGGTACTTATAGTTGTAATAACTGTAAGATGTGTAAATTTATAGTGAAAGAACAGAATTTTAAACATCCAATCATTGAATATGTTTTTACACCCAGGTTTTATGCCAGTTGTAGCAATGAGAACCTGATATATTTAGCAACATGTACACACTGTACTGCATTTTATGTGGGGATTACATCTAGAAAACTGAAGGACAGAATTTATAATCATATATATGATATGAATAGACAGGACTCACGAAATGCATTGGCTAAACATGTGGTTGAGCATGCTAATCATAGTTTTAGGTTCAGGGTACTACAGCTGGTAAATAGAAATGTCAGAGGGGGCAATAACATGAATTATTTGGAATATGTTGAACTTTCATGGATTTTCAAATTAAGGGCCCATGTTGAACCGGGATTGAACCAACATATTAATATTAAGCCAATATTGGAGGCTCGTAAATATTTGATATTGAATTTCAGTTTGGTTAGTTAACACATTTTTAACTATTCTTAATATATAATTATTATTGTAGGTGGAATATTGTATATTTATTACTGATGTTTCAGATATGTATATATGAAACATATCTATCTTATTTTTATTTTTTATATTCATTGTTGTTATTATGTTTCAAATTTGAAAGCTCGTATGTTCAGTTAATGAGTATTTAGCTTTTGTTTTGTTTTTGTTATTTTGTCGCTGTATTACATGAGCTTACTACTTTAAGGTTTTATTCCCTTTTTGATTAATTGTTGCAATTATTCAATTAAATGTTTTTGAGCTTCAGTATTTAGATGTGGAGATTTGGTAGTTGTAGTAAGATCTGATGAAGCGTGCTAGGTTTGCACGAGAAAGCGCTCATTATTTTTAGTTTCATGGTGGTCATTTTAATTTTAATTTTAAAATTGCATACATTGCAACATGTTTTGCTTGCATTGAAATACATTCAAGGTATGAACATGTAAGCAGTTTGTGCAGAGGACAAACATAACTTAAGAAATAGTGCAATGATTTGTAGAAGAATCTCCTCTAAGTAACTACTAACAGTGCTCCATCTGTACGCAATCAAATACCACTCCTTCCACTTCCATAACTATACCATTACAATTCTATATTGTAGATTCAGCCTTATGAGCACTGCAGAGATGCAAATGAGGTATGAGACTGGATTTTTACTATTTTGTGGTGGTCATGTTCAGTTTTATATCCATTACATACAAATATTAAAAGCGATTCCATCTGATGTTCACAAATATTACTTATCCATGTAATGTCTGTATACAGATAGTATCAGACAGAGACAACCCCAAAGCACATACCTCCTAACTGCAGTAATATCAAGGTAAGTTTGGAACCTGTAGTATTCAAACAAATGTGTAAGAAGGTAAACTACCTGCATACTGTCAGTGTTGTACCTATCCACCTTGTGCAGCTGACATATATGTAACACTAAGTCAAACACAAATGAACAAAGCCCATGGTACAGTCAAAATCAATCACACAGGGTGAGGAGTGAAGTAGGCCAAGAGTGACACCAAAGACACATCAGTGGTGCCCTCCTCCAGCAGATGTAACAGATGTAACATCAAAGACACTGCCCAATTCAGTGTTTCACTCATCCTGTTTATTGAGTCACTCACACGGTTGAGGCAGTCATGCAATAGTGAATGATAACACAATAATCTGAAGTGACCATGCTAACATGGACAGCACAGCAAGAACTGACGTGTGCAGTATAGCAGCAGTAAAATTTTAAAATTGCATACATTGCAACATGTTTTTCTTGCATTGCATATCGAAATACATTCAAGATATGAACATGTAAGCAGTTGGTGCAGAGGACAAACATAACTTAAGAAATAGTGTGATGATTTGTAGAAGAATCTCCTCCAAGTAACTACTAACAGTGCTCCATCTCTATGCAATCAAATACCCCTCCTTCCACTTCCATAACTATACCATTACAATTCTATATTGTAGATTCAGCCTTATGAGCACTGCGGAGATGCAAATGAGGTATGAGATCATTAGCATTCCTGAATACCAAAAATGTCACTTGGTATAGGGGATGTAAACATGATCTAGGTAGCTACACCATTGCATGCACATGCCCTAGAACTGCATGGAGGAGCAATACTGATTATCTGATGATGGCTTGCAACTATTTCTTATTGCTCTAACTACAAGCAAAACTGAAGTGATTGTTCTCTCTTAAGTGTTGTATCATGCAGAGTTGACTTACAATAAAAAGTTGTAAGCACATTGAGAGTTATGAGAACAATGTTATCAATACTGATATCCTTGTAGTAAGAGAACACTGTCCATCCTCTGCTTATACTCTGTCTGAAATTCTGATCAGCTGTATTACACATTGAAACAAAGGTGCAAATAAATGGCCATGACATTGCATTTTTGTAGTTAAGCTGATAGGAGTGGAAGATGTTCAGAAAATAACGAAAATAAGCAGCTGGCAGTGCTGGCAACATTACAAAATGGTGTGAACTGTTATTACTGTAAAGAATTGGCCAATATGACATTGATCTAGACATATTCATGTAAATGAGAAAGTAGCATTTTCAAGTCCTATGTTGGTGATAAAGAGAGATAAGAAACATAACTGAGGTTGTGTTGTTACTGTACTGATTTCAGTGTTCAATTCCAGATAGGATGCTGTCTGACAGAGTTAATGCATATTTTCTGAGCATATGATCATGTTGTTCCACACATAAGTCCTGCCTTTTCATATGTACTGCTCCGTATGTGTTACTACTAACAATTGTTTATTATTTATTTTTTTTTGTGTTCCTCATTTGTGCGCATTTTGGCAGAGCACACTCTTGGCCTCCCACATTGGGGGGTGTGGGGGGCATAGCCCCCCACATTTTCCAACCAGTTTTTAATGATGTTATATGTTTTAATGCATTTTTCATGGATACACATGTATGTAATAGTGCATAAACTGCAATTATGTGGGGGGCTTTGCCCCCACACACCCCCAGTGTGGGGGCTGTGCCCCCAACACACCCTCTAACTTTATATTCACACTCCAGGGTTGCACTACAGTGGAGAACAGGGCATATACCTGCCAGTGCTGTTTTTTGGTCAAATGAGTTTTCGGTCATATGGGTTTTCGGTCAAATGGGTTTTCAAGTCATTTGGTCTCAGTCAAATGGGTTTCAGTCATATGAACTTTCGGTCATATGTAGTGAACCCATATGTGTATATATATATATATATATATATATATATATATATATATATATATATATATATATATATATATATATATATATATATATATATATATATATATATATATATATATATATATCTATATATATATATATAAGCAAATGGACACCTGTCCTACAAAAAAATAATGACCTAAACATAGCTGTCCACTTCACCTATGTGTCCTCTTGATGCACTTGATTTGATACTATTGGAAGTACAACATTATTATGTTGTTGTCATCTTACCTTTGTGTGGTGTCAGTTCAAAATTAGGAAATTCTGACTGCATTTCACATTTACGTTGTGAAGAACTGGATGTCTACAGTTCTCTCCCACTACCTTCCTACAAATTCCTCAATTCTTTCCCCTGTGTCCTCCCCTGTGCTTGCCCCACCCCCACCCCCATTTCACCACTTTCCTATTAACTACATTTTCGTATGTATAATCTGTACTAAAAAATAGAATCACACACAACACACTTGGACAGAAATGGCCAATAAGAAAGTCTTTACTATTTTTCCCCTCACCATTTGAGCGAACGTCAGCACCATGCACCAATGCTGAGTGCCGTTGAATGGCTGTTCATGTCCCTACAGAGAAAAGGCAGAATAAAGGTGATACTTTGCAAGAGTTACTCAAATGGTTCTTTGACTACAGGATGTAGAAAAGTGAAACTTCTTCCATGGATTGTTGTCATAAATCAAAGTAATATATTTGCTCCCAATGAGGTAAATGTCTCTTGGTTATGACAAAGTAAGAATAAATCCGTCCAGTAAATATAACCCAAAGGCAAACACAGCAAACCTGGAAATCCAGTATATCAATATAAATCCAAACGTATAAACTTTCCATGGCTGAATATTGAAGATTCCATTCACAAAAATATTCCGCTTATAAAAACAGGTTTATTGGCATGAAACACTTGTGTGAAGATTGCTTTTTGACCATAGCATTGCAGGTTCAAGTCTAGATGTATGTCACATTAAATCTTATTGCGAAGTTGTACTTCTATTATATGTTTAATGACATAAGTCTTAATTTTATCAATTAAGAAACTTTCATGAACAGATTTTAAATATTGTTTGAAAAAAAATTTACAAACTCATCCACTCCCATAAGCACAAACAAACCACCCTTACTCTACCCATGTACATTAATGACCCATAGCATCAGTCTTTGATATGTGTCTCTATATCTGTATCTATCGATACCCCTTCTGTCTCACCCCTCTGTACTGTTGAATGATCATTAGGTTGATGGATGTAAATGTAATGTTATGGCATTTTCTGCCTGCCACTGCTTTACTGAAGAATAAAAGCTACATATTCCACTTGTTACATAGGATATCACTGTCCCTTCAGAGGTGTGACTTTGACGTGTCTGATGTAGAACTTCCTTGGTGGGGTCTACAGATAATGATCAAGTCTGTAGGCTTAATTTTTCTTCTTGACAATGGTTCTAATAAGTCTGTCATACAGTTGAGGCAGTCATCCAACATAAATTATAACACAATACTGTGAAGTGATCATTCTAACATGGACAGACAAGAACTGCCATATGTGCAGTATAGCAGCAGTGAAATTTTAAAATTGCATACATCGCACTTTTTTCTTTCATTGCATATTGAAATACATTCAAAACATAAACATGTAAGCAGTTGATGTAGAGGGCAGCCAGTTAACTTGTGATTTCCCTTGAAGCATGTTTCATGTGTAGCAGGCATAAAGAATCATTTCAGTAGCTATTGCATATGCAGTTTACCAGGCAGCATATTTATAATAGTCATTCCTAGGCATTTTTAAACTCATGATAAAAAGTTAATATAATAATCACATTCGGACACTCTGTAAAATCATCTGCCTACTGGAGTTGAACACTGTTTTTTTATTTAGCTCAGAGACTTTACAGTTTGTGCCACAGGTAAAGCTAGGTTAACAGGTTTATTTTCTCCAATAAGTACTGCCCAGAGTGCTGACAGTTGAGCTTCACTACTATGCCTGTTTGCACTGCAGAAGGCAAACCAAATGTAGTGTTTCACTGTTTCCTTCAGTAGAGAGCTTTGTTTGCTTGTAGCATACCATTGTGGAAATGGTGAAGACAAGGACATCATTTCCTTTTTGAATTAAGTTTGGAGCTAACATGGAACATCACTAAACACTGGTACTTCACAGTCCCATTTCAACACATCGAAGTATCATCACACACAGGCTAACACTTTGCCAACATTCAAGCAAATACGTTTCTCAGCATTATGCTTTCAGAAGTGATTTGGAACAAATATAAATATTGCTGCTGGATGATATTACTTCATCACATGGAAATTGTGTAGTGTACTCATGTGAAATGCAGTGAACTGTGTGGTTAAGTAAACACTTCATTCTGGACAGTTGGATCTGCACTACAACACCTTACAAATGATATACAATCACATACAGCCTTGATGTACAGAAATCATAATTTTTTCCCTTCTGCATTGGAACATTAAGTTTTATTTGGTACTGATGGTCCACATTGCCCATGCACGAGCACAAACCATTGCTAATATCAGCACTGTCCATTAAGGTTTACATACCATCATCATAACCTGTTGATCCACGAATGATTCATTGTTCATCCTGTGCTTCACAACTGTGTGTGCGTCTCATATACACAAGCCAGGCAGGTACATATCACTCTTAGTTCTGCAGTATACATTAATGACAGCAGAGATGATATAAGTCAGCAGTATGTATGCATCATTGATCATAACATTGAACTTACTCCATCATATCAACAATTATAGACTGACACAAAACCTTCAACATCACAATACCTTTTCTGACACGCAATGAGATACTAATCGAAACAGTGACAATTGCATTAAGTATTGTGTTCTCTAGATTGCATAGCTAGAAAGGCAGATGGTTCTAATTTCCCAGCAGTCAGTTTTTGTATGTACATGTGTATAAAGTTGTACAAGATTACCTTAACTACTGCTGCCCACAATGCAGTAGTAGCCTGGAGTTAATTTTACACTGCAGGGTGAATCCACATCAGTTTCAGGCCCTCTTCCCAACATCATCTTCTCTGCAACACCACACTGATCTCATCTTGTATAAAGTGCACTTTCACACTATAAAAGTTAGTCTTCTGCAATGGTTATTATGTTAAGTTTTGTGTCCTCTAGATTGCACAACTAGATAGGTGGTTCTAATCTCACAGCAGTTAACTTGTTTGTGTATTGAGTTATGTAAACATGAATTTAACTACTGCTGGCTTTAATAAAACAGTAGCCTGGAGTTAATGTTACACTGCAAGGTGAGTCCTCATCAGTGTCAGACATGTCTCCCAACATCATCTTCTCAGCAACACATAGCTTTAATGTCATCCTACACAACATGCACTCTTACACTACCAAAGTCAGCTTTCTGTGGTGGTGATTGCATTAAGTACTGTGTCCTGTACATTGTATAAATGACATAAGCAGGGGGTTCTCATCTCGCAGCAATCAACTTGCGTGTGTGATTGTGGGTCTATTCTATCAACAAAGGAATTCAGCAGGTGTGCTAATTTAACTCCCACTAGTGAGAAACATTTTTATTGTCAGATCAATCCAACATCCCCTTTTCACTCTGACCAAAAATGCATACTGTCTGCAACACATGGATGAAGTCATAATTTCAATAATGCACTCTCACACCATTAAACTTAGACATCTCCTGTGGTATGTGTGTAATACACTTGTGTATAGGTTGTGGTTGTTTATAGGTAGGAGATCAAATCGGCAGTAAGACTCTCTTGATTGTGTGCGAATGTAAATGGATCCAGGAGTGTGTTGCATCTCTTAGTATTGACAACATTTAGAATTCAAAGAACAGCAAAAGAGTAGAAAAACACAATGGCTCCAGGCTCAGGCTGATAAAAACAACTTTATTAAGGGAACAAACATAAGTGCTTTCACAGTTAATCCAACTACTTCTTCAGACATTGACATAAATACAGAACAGGCTCCTTTTAAAATGCAGTTGTATCACTTGCTATTTCCATTCCTAATTAACTAATTAAGTTTTAAAGTACCCTCACATATACCCATTGCAATAAAAAATATAAAATTCTCAAAGAGTAAATGCATGAACATGTAAATCCCTGTGTATGAATAACGTATATAAACCCATGCCCTCAAATATGGATAAATATGTAAACTCATAAAAAGCACATTATTAAATGTACCATGGGACATACCTATCAGGTAAAAACCATAGAACAATCCAAAAAATATACAGAAATAGTAATGTGCAAAAATATATAGATAATATAAAGCCTCCTAACAGAAATCTAATAAAAAATCTGAAAACTAAAAACATATGGATAATAACAACTATACATGTACTCACAATTGAACATACTCCTACCTACGCAGGCGTCTAGCCTTTAGAATGGGTTTAATGGGAACCTTATAATTTAAACCCTTTCCAGCATCCACCCTCATTCTTATAATCTACCTTGAAAGCACAAAAGGAACCACAGTTACCTTGCTCCAGCAAACAAATCAGCGATGAAAAACAACTGATGAAAAGAGCCAAAAAGCTGTAGTCTACCTTGTTTCATTCAGTTCTGTCCTACTCCTGATATCTCCCTGCCTCCCATTCAACCTATTCTTCTCTATAAACAAAAACTTAAACCGGTGTGTATTGTCATTTTCAACTACATGTTTTGCTAAACCACTTACTGCATTCATACTACGTATATTATACTGATGCTCTCTCATCCTGTCCCTTAATCGTCTATCAGTGTTACGTATATAGAATGATTGACAGGCTAAACATTGTGCCAGATAATCATGTGCATCGACTCACAACTGGTTTCCACTTTAAATATACATTTCCTGTTAAAGTCTGGGTGAAACAAACTGTCCAGTCATGTCTATATATCCACAAAAATTACATTTGGCACATGGTATGATAGTCATACCACTACTGATGCCTCTATTCACTTCTTCATGCTTAGGGTAACATTCTTGAGAGACTTCATGTTCGTGTATACAAACCTTGCGTTGGGCCCTACCACCTCACTAATCTGATCGTCAGCCACTAATATAGGCCAACAGATTTTATAAATATCCACAGCCTGTCTCAATTTGCTTGAATAAATGATGGACATCCTTACAGTACTGCTTTCTTGGATGATTTTATTTCTATCTGTCCCTCTCCCATTTGCTTCAGTAAACTATGGCCTGGCCAGTGTTCCTCAACTCTTCCACCTACTTCAAAGTAGTACAAACTTTTTGTTTACTATAGCCTCTCTTAACAAACCTAATATTTCTTCACCCTGACTTTAAGAGGAAATTTATATTTAAAGTGGAAGCTAGTTGGGAGTCGATCCACATGATTATCTGGAACATTGTTTAGCCTGTCAATCATTCTATATAGGTAAAAATTATAGATGATTAAAGGACAGGATGAGAGAGCATCAGTATAATATAAGTAGTATGAATACAGTAAGTGGTTTAGCAGAACACATACTTGAAAATGACAATACACACTGGTTTAAGTTTTTGGTTATAGAGAAGACTAGGTTGAATGTGAGGATGGGAGACATCAGGAATAGGACAGAAATGAATGAAACAAGGTGGATTATAAGAATGAGAATGGATGCGGAAAGGGTTTAAATGATAAAGTTCTGATTAAACCCATTCTAAAGGCTAGACCCCTGCGTAGGTAGGAGTATGTTCAATTGTGAGTACATCTATAGTTATTATCCATATGTTTTTAGTTTTCAGATTTTTTATTAGATTTCTGTTAAGAGGCTTTATATTATCTATATATTTTTGCACATTACTATTTCTGTATTTTTTGGATTGTTCTACGTTTTTTACATGATAGGTATGTCCCATGGTACATTTAATAATTTGCTTTTTATGAGTTTACATATTTATCCATATTTGTGTGCATGGGTTTATATACATTATTCATACACGGGGATTTATATGTTCATGTGTTTACACTTTGAGAATTTTATATTTGTATTGCAATGGGTATATGTGAGAGTGCTTTAAAACTTAATTAGTTAATAGGGAATAGAGATAGGAAGTGATGCAACTGCATTTTAAAAGGAGCCTGTTCTGTATGTATGTCAACATCTGGAGAAGCAGTTGTATTATCTGTGAAAGCACTTATGATTGTTTCCTTGATAAAATTGTTTTTATCAGCCTGAGCCTGGAGCCATCATGTTGTTCTACTCTTTTGCTGTCCCTTGTATTTATCATTTTATTGAGTAGAACATTTATCTGGAACCAGTGGATTTTTTCTTTGTGAACATTTAGTGTTCCACATAACCTTAGAAAGTTATTTTTGCACACACATTTCTTTTGCATGACATAGTTGATATCCTACTGTGGCTCACACATTTCTCCTGTGGCATGTACATATAATAGACATGTGTGTAGGTTGTTTCAGTACATAGGTAGGGAGTTTGAATACAGAAATAACTGTCACCTGTGGTTGTGTGTTTCGTCCTCCTACTGTGCAGAACAGGCTGCTAATACACATAAGTGGTATATCTATATAGCGGGCTTGTGATGGGCAACTACTTTTTGCTAGAGACATGAAAGCAATACACAATGGTGTTGTCATCCATTGAAATGTGCAGTGCCACAGTTATCAAAAAAATCTGTAGTTGTCCTTGTGTCCAGCAAACCTTCATTAGCCTGTGATGTTAACTATATAGTTCAAATCCAGATGTCACTGCTTACAGTCGGTGTACATGTTGTTAACTGTGTTGTCACCCACATTTGCTATGTTCATATGTAGATGTTGTTTCCTGCTATAAGAATTTATTCTACATTTTCTTAGGAAAGGCTGTATTGAACAGTGATACTGTCATTTGAATAGATTGTCATTCCATAACAGTTGTAGTGAAACACCTCCTCAGTACTGAGGACATGAGATGATGTAATGTATGTTGTTGGCTAACTAAGGCATGTGTTCCAATACGTGATTATATTCACATTGCACATAATTGTTGTTCTGCCATCACAGTGACAACAGCAGGGGGCTACAGATGTGTTCGGGTATACCTAAAATCAGTCAATGCTGTCTGACATACAACAAGATTCTTTGTAAATAATTACATGGAAACATATTCCTTGATTCATATACATGATGCAGTGCTTTCACATAACCACACATATGGCAATTGGTAATGCCCTCATACCATGTCACATGCATTGATGTCACTATGGTGTTGATTTTATCAATGCTTATGCAAGTATTCCAGACTGTAAGCATTTGTGTCCTTAACTGTTATGCAGGAAAGTCAGCCAACCCTAATTATACCTTGTATGTACAGAGTAGCAAAGGCCTCCCAGATCAATTTAAGTAAATACAATTATTTGAAGGAGTTGTAAAGCTTGATGTTCAGCTCTAGCATAGGGACTCATTCTGTGAGAATGTACTGACATCAGACACCGACCATTACATCATGTCAGTGCTATCCCTTGATATGTTACAGAGACACATTTGAATAGAGCTTTGGATTTCCTGAAAGTACAGATTTGTTCTTCCACTGTAATGGTGAGAGTGCTACCTAAGCACATGCATTGAGTACTGTGATATACACGTGTGTGCTCCAGTTCTTGGGTGGTATGTGTACAAACATACAGAGAAACTGTCCTTGACCATAGGATATTGAAATAGGAATGAGCATATTTGTATGCACACGAGCATACTCTTTTAATTGCCATCGGTCTTACATGCTGACATGACATTCATTCTCAGGGAGCCTTTCTTAATTCACTCATTAATTTCACTTGTTTTTGATAATACTCATTTCTACCTCCCATGGCAGATGCTGACAATTCACAGTTGTGGGGAATGCATTGCATCATGGTGTGTGGTTTGCATCTGTTCTTATCTGTCAACACAATAACTGTGTCAGGCAGGAGTGTCTTACACAAGGGGATTACATATGTTGTACTCTGCTCCCACATTGGTAACACCACACACACCCCTACATGTGAGGTGGATAACTAGAATATTGAAGTGCATAATTCCCTTCAAGGATGATCCTCCTCATGCATGTGTTAGGCCTACTGCTGTGGTGTGTGCAGTTAATACAGATCTCAGTGTTAATATTGATGGCATGGGTTTGATTCTTGCAAAAGGCGACTGTAGCTTCTGAGCCATTTCTATTTTCCAACATGTTATATGGACGTAATGCTCACTCTGAAAATATTGTATTATGCAATAATATCCTTGGAAACTGTCTTCTTGACTCAGCATGTCAATGACATTCATGTGTCATGTAATTCCTCTTTGTTACAATGTGAATTTGTGCAACTGTCACATCATATAATATCATGTCCACTTTTATTTACCTACATTTTGACATATGTATTGTAAAAGTTTAATATTACAAAGTTGTCTTTGTGACATAAGCCTCTTTGCATCATCTATTGTATTAGAATTTGAACATTTACCTTCCACTAATACATATTTCTGTATACATCAATGTGATTTCTGTGCACAATGCCCTCAGTAAGATTTTCCTGTCTAGTAGCCCATATATTGTAGTTCCCCTTCCCATTTCAAATTCCCTCTTACTTCTTGCTCTATTCATATATTTCATTTATATGCACAGTACACCCAATACACTTTTTCTGCCTGGATACAGCATGCGTGAATTGCCTTACATAGATCTTAGTGCTGTCCGTGTGAGCACTAGTATTTATTTTATTTTATATTTGTTGACTGGGTTTGTCCGACTGGGCTACAAATGCCCATTTTCAGCGGAGGCCCGATGAGAAAAGCTCCAATAGAAAATAGAAATTTTACATATTAAATACATTCATCAGTACCACAGTTTACTGCATTACAGTGCCACACATAACATTCATCAGTACCACACATTATTGCATTACAGTGTCATACATTAAACTGTGGCAAGTGAAATACATAGAAATGCATTTATCAGAGGTATACATTCATAATTACATATTATATACATAATAGTGCAATAGTTACATAGCTGAAATATTTTACTAGCTATGTTTGTACAGTGATGTACCAAGAGAAGAAGATAAAATAGTAAGTTTGTTTATTGTAGGGAAGGAAGAGAGAAGAGAAGTAAAAGGTTATAGGGTAATGTTTACGGGGGATAATTACATTGGCAAGTCCATTTTTCATGAAGGTATTTTTTTAGTAGTGGTTTTGAATTGATTGGGATATTTAAGGGATCTTATATCTAGTGGTAGGCTATCCTAAGTCTTGGAAGGGTTAAAGCTATAGACTAGGTGACCCATTTTGGTCCTTGGTTTGTAGATTTTTAGTAAGCCTTGTTCAGAATTGCAGAATAATCTAGTGGGTAGGTAAAGAGAGATTAGAGATGAGATTGTTGAATAGAAAGAGGGTTTGTAGAGAATGGAATGAATACTCTGAAACTGATTATGCCAAAACAGGTTAGGTAATTCTAGCCAATTTAATTCTTTTAGTGAGAGGCAGTGATGGGACTTGTAAGAATTTTGGGCAGCAAATCTGGCAATCCTGTTATAAGTTGTTTCTAACTTGTTTAGTAGTCCAGTGTTGAGGCCGGAGAGAATTTGGGAGCTATAAAATAAAGTGGATAAGAGGTAGGCATTTGAAAGGGTTAGTTTTGCTGTTTTGGTAAGATATTTTTTGTTTCTATAGAAGAGACCTAGCTTGAGATGTGTGTTTTGGATACAATTATTGATGTGTAAATCAAAGGTTAGTCTATCATCAATAGTAACACCTAAGAGTTTTGTACTGGTGTCCACCTGTATTTGAGTATTATTTTTTGACAATATGGAGATGGAAGACTTTATATGGTTAAGTTTTTTAGGGAGAAAGAGTAGTAATTTGTTTTTTTTTTTTTTTTTTTGCATTAAGAATAAGTTGGTTTTCAGATAGCCAGTTTTTTACAGAGTTAAAACAGGACTGTGTGTCTGATTTTAGTTGAGCTGGTGATTCAGCAATAGTGATAAGTGTAGAATCATCTGCATATTCTATCAGTGAGGATCCAGGACAGGAAGAGTTAAGACTAAGCTTGGTAACGATGTTAAAAAGAAGTGGCCCAAGGATGGAGCCTTGTGGAACACCCATTTTAACAGGAAGAAGAGGGGAGAAAGCTGAGAGACATTTGACTGATTGGAGTGTATCAGAGAGATAGCTGTTAAACCAAGATATGGTGGATGGAGAGAAGTGTAAGTTTGCTAGTTTAAGGAGAAGTTTATGAGAGACTGTATCAAAGGCTTTACACATTTGCCCATAAGCAGGCCTGTTTGTGTTCCATGTGTAATTGTGCTGTTTATCACAATTTCCTGTCCACCAACACTGTTGCTGACCATGGAAATGTGCTTGTATTCATGTTAGCATGATCAGCAGCATCCATATGCGCTTATTGCTGATGTCCATTGGGCTGACACGTAAACATCGCATTGGCTTTGCACGAAGCCTGTATGATTGTTCATAAATCCCAGAGACAATCTGGATATGATGAAATTGGATACATTTTAGAAAAGACTGGAACTAAGGAAAAATAATTTTTTTGAATGTTATAAATGATTGTGTTAAAGGGATACAAATAAAGAGTTCTGTAGATTAGTGATTAAATTATTTTGGAAAAATTAAGAAAAGATATTTTTATAAAATTAGAGCCGTCTGGCTTTATGTAATGTATTTTATAAAATTATAAGTCTTTATTGAAAAATAAAGGTTTGCTAAAGCATTTGATAAGGTAATAAAATGTTTATAAAATACAAAATAGGAATATAGAGGAAATAATATATCCAGCGAAGGAAGTTGTACAGGATATTGGTAAAGAAAGGGTATATTGACTAGTTTTATCTTGTCATGTTCAAAAAGCATATGACATTGTTAATCATATTAGACTTCTGAGTGTGTTGATGTCTTATGGATTTTCTGACTCAACTATTTGGTTTATCCAGAGCACTTATGAGAAAACAAATATCTTCCCTGTTATTAATGGATGGACTGGAAATGTACTAAAGACAGAGTCAGGGATAATGCAAGGGTGCCTATGAGCACAATGTTGTTCACATTAGTAATAAATGCAGTAATTATGAAATTAAAAAAAGAGATAGAAGAAGCATGCTTCATTTATGGGAATATTAGAATTCCAGTTGTTTTCAATTATGCATGGCATTGTCATTACTGCTCAGAATTGTGTGGGTTAATGTTTTGATGGCAGATTTGAGAGATAGGTTAGCAGAAATAGGACTGTATTTGAATGTGGAGAAAAGTACATTTTTTGTACTAATAAAAAGATAGGGGGTATATTTTTCTAAAACAGAAATAGTGATAGAGATATTAGTTGCAAGATTTTGGAAAGGAAGAAGTTATAGGGAAGTGATGCATGAATATCATGGAGAAGTTACAGAGTACTAGTAAAAAATGAAAGTGTTATAATTTATTATATTTTTAGAAAAAAATAAGTTACATCAGTTTTTTTTTTGTTTTCCAGAAGGTTTGGAAAAAGAATTAGTGGCTATTTTTAATGTTACTTTAAGTTCTAGACTGAATCCCATTAAAAAGGTATATTGCACATTAGCAAAGAAAAAGGGGGATCAGAGTTAATCGAGCCTGTGGTGTATATAAATTCACTTTTTTTCATTTGGATACTAAGACTTGTGAATAGAAATGAAAGTGCAGTCATTACAGAGATTGTTCAAAAGAAGTGTACCTTTCTTATACTTGTTCAGTTGAAGAAATGAAACATTTAAATAAAAGGAGACGGATGTTTTTTATGTAAAAATTGAAGTGGAAAACTGGCATAGATGAATTAGAAATTAATGAATAGAAAAATGCTATAAAAATACAAAAACATTATATTACATTTATCCACGGGGAAGGTTAAACAGTGGACAAATTAGAGCTATAAAAAGGGGAAAAGCAGGGTCAAGACTATGTTGGAATATGAATACTTTATTTGGAGATTTTTTCTGAAGAAATTATCTGTTAAAGGGTAAATATTATATAAGGGAATGGGAGATAGAAAATGTAATATACTTAAGGAAATAGAAACATTTGAACTTTCATTATTTGAATTCAAGTGGGTTAACATATTTTGGGAAGAATGTAGAGAGATTTGGAAATGTCTTGAAGTTGAAAGGATTATTATAGACATTCAATGGGCTCCATTAACAATCTTGTAGGCTTTGCACTAAGTCTACACAATTTAAGTATGTTAGCATGATGAGCAGCTGCACTGATTAAATATGCATGCTGCCATCACACCTACATGTTTCCAAGGGTCTTTTTGTGGCCATCAATACTGTTTGCAGCCATGGAAAGGTACATGCATGCATAAGCACAGCACATAAACAAAACAGCTTGCCTATAGGTAAACCTAAGATACAAGCATGTGTTGTAGCATGGAAATATTAAGGGTAAGTACAGTGAAAAAATTCTGAGGGAGTGGATATGACATGTGGAATTGCACCCAAATAATAATGGTTCTTAATGCATAAGTAAATAATAAGGAAGGGGAAATCGGTAAAGTGTACTCATACAACTTCAGGTAAATGGGCTGGAGTGTCAAAGAAACATTTCTAACATAAATCCAGTAATGCTGATGTAATGATAATTAGCATAAATGACAATACTAGAGTTATGCACATAAAAATGGACATGCTAGCAAAGGATGTGATAGGAATAAAAAGCTGCAGTGTGTAACAAAGTGGAGTTAAAATTTGATATACATTTTAATAAAATGCTGACTTGAAATAACAGCAAGGACTGAATATACATTATGGGATGAATACATAGGGTGAAGTTATTGCATATGAGATGTTATAGAGGGAATTTATGCATGCAAGATGACACTTCTGCTGTATTCTACACCCCAGCATGTATACACAAGAACAAATGAATCTTACAGCTGTCATGTCATGAACAATAGAAGGGGGCATGGTTTTGCAAATAACTATTATTGGCAGCCATAGGAAAGGGGTTTATCACCTATAAACATGTAATCAATAAGAATGTGTTGTCTAGCCTTATAAAGGGCAAATGGTAATGTAATAACACAAGGCACACATAAGTGACAAATGACAACACAGTTTGGATGATATTTCATGATTTCAAGTTTTTCACTTGTAGTTTGCAAACATCCCAGACATTGTTATCCTCAGCATGCTCTCATGGACTTACACGGAACATTAACATAACAGGAATTCAACAGCACCAATGCACAAAATATCTTATAACAGAGTGCAGTCACAGTGTCTGATGGTCTGGCATCATGCCATACAGGAAGACATGTGTATGGAAGCCCTCATCTGCCATTGAGCTGTATACTGTGAGGAAAACAATTACAGTAATAAAGAAATGTCTGGATGAAGACATGCAAAACAGAGCATTACTATTTTGGAAACAAGTAATGTCTGTGGGCAATGGATGACAAAATAAACATTCACATCATGTCATTTGGAAACACATGCCAGGACAGATATCAGAGCGATGCATATCATTCATGGACACAATAGAAATACACATGTTAATTATGTTATAACAAACATCCCTGAAGGACTTACAGCACTTTCCTATCATAAGTGATATGGCTGCCCTACTTTGTTTGACAAGACCTTAAAAATGTGACTTTCTGACTGTGACTGTATGTTTATGTAATGTCAGTACATTCATATAATGTTGCCCTTTCTGGAATTGAACAGAAAGCCATACAACTCTACTGACTAATGACATGTGGAAGAATGACAAGCGCCACAGCTGAAGTCTTACCACAAGTGTGACACTCCACCTATGCTAACTTATTACATCATATGTATATGTCATAAACAATCTATTTGAGATAAAAGGGATTGCGAAAGTATCTCCCATGTAAATGCACACATTATAACTGAGGTTGATGCCGTTTATGAATTATAGTATAATGCCATCCAATGCTAACATTCACTGAATGGGGATTTTGAATGCCTAAGCATTCGACTACAGAAAATGCAAGATGTTGTAGAGAATGAATGTGCCACAGTGGAAGTGTCACCACAGTTGTGGGATATGTTGTTATGTCAAGACCTTGCATCATGTTATTGCTGCAATGAATATGTGTGCCTATAATTGCTGTACTAAAACAGCAACATCCAGAATGTTGTCTCATTCTGTCATACCAGAGGATAATGCTTACTACATATGTTATGTACAGAAAATGTAATCACATACCATCATTACTCTGAATAAAATATTGCTATGTGAGAAATTTTCATAGTTTTTTGTAAGAGGAATATATATATATATATATATATATATATATATATATATATATATATATATGTATATATATATATATATATATATATATATATATATATATGTGTGTGTGTGTGTGTGTGTGTGTGTGTGTCCTCATCCCATATGTTAGACAACAATGTTAGCAACATGCACAGTCACAATAAGACTGTCATAACATAGACTGAGCAGTAATGGCTGGATTTGAACTAACTACCTAAGATCACAACCTACAGAGTAGTGCCTGAATTGCAAGCATTACACTACATGTTGCATTACAACTGGGACAGCGCACAGTTGAATGGATGATATCACCACCATTTATTAGCTGAATGTCTATGCTAATAAATGATCAAAGTGCACAATAATACTGCACAGCTGCACATCATATATGTATTTGAAGAGTAGTCTAAATAGTATGAGTGTTAAAGACACTGTCACAGCTGGACCCAAACTTCCTACCCATGTAGGTACACAATGTACACAGCACAGCACAAGCATCAACGTCATGCAACAAAGGAGAATTCACACTCCACCTCTGAGGTACTGCAGTTATGTAAACATTATATATTCATTGTGCTGACAAAAAGTTATTTTTCCTAAGTATGCTACAATTTGTTAGTGTAATACTGTGCCCATGAGTAATTGAAGGTGGCTGAAAAGTGGCCAACAGTATATAACAGTAATCATAGTCACAGTATTTAGGCAAGGATGGACTTGAACCATCTACTTATCTAGTTACACAATCTGTACAGCATATTATCAGCAGAGAGTGCCGCAGGGGAATATTGACTACAATTAAATAATACATCATCTATAAAGGGATGACATCAGCAGTGTGTTGTCAAGGAGATGTGTCTGGTAAAATGACTTTTACAGCCTGAAAAAGATGCCACTGCAAATATTTGTAAACTAATCCTGAATTCAGTTGCAGTCAAGCACACACTTGTAGAAGTTAAGTACTGCTGTATTTCAAACTTATACCTATTTATTTACACATTCTAGAGAATGGTGTAAAAATGCAAGCACCACAGGACAAGTCTGCCATTTAAAGTGCAACAGTTCACTTTAGATAGACCTCATCAGTGTGTTGTGCCAGGGGTATAGCCAGAGAATATAACTTGATAGTAGAGTGCTCTTATTGCTGCCTCCCAACCCACCTGTCATTTAAAATACTAAAATGTCCCCACAAGCACTTAAATGTTTGCATAACTTTCTCCCTAAAACATTAAATAGATATTTTTCAATCTATGAAACTCTTATTGAGGGGTTGATTTAGATAGCTGTGAACATAGTATAGCCTAAAAATCCATGTTTCTCTAAGTAATCTATAGAAAATTGCACTTAGTACAGTACAACGAGCATGCCCAGTTATACCCTTTTGTTGCAAAAAAGTTGTGGATCTGAAAGGTGGGATAAGCGAATGGTGGAGTCATCTAGCAATTTAATTTTTTTTCTTTGGAGAGGAAGTTGATTGAGCACATCTGTGTTGGAAGACAGATTCACCTAATTTTAAACAACCCCCCCCCACACACACACACACACAACTCCCCCGTATTGAGATTTGAACCTCCTACCCTCCTAGTTACACAGTCTATAGATCTCAGTATTAGTTGCAAGCCTCAAAGAAGAAATCTGACTCTTAAGGGATGAGATAGAGTGAACTTTGTCAGAATTACCTTGTCACTGTGTTTCAAAGAGGATGTTTCTATAAAAAGTGGAATAAGGGATCTGTCTGCAGAGTTAGATGTATTCTCTTCAAAATAAGTGGCTATAGCAACAAGTGTAACATACACAAATTTCCCATGTGGATCATCAAACCTCTTACTGATCTAATTATACAATTTAGACAGCACAGCAGAAATCAGCCTCTTAAAGGGAGAGGGTACACTTTTGTCAGACTGATCTCATGAGTGTGTTTCAGGGATGATGTTTCTGTAAATGTGAGATAACGGAGCTGTATGCAAATTTAAATGCATTTTCCTCAGGGAAAGTGGATAAAGCACCAAGTGTTACACACATGCGTATACACACACACACACACACACACACACACACACACACACACACACACACACACACACACAATCGAACCTCCTATCTAAATACACAACCTATAGAGTACAGTATTAGTTACAAGCATCACACACTACACACACACACACACACACACACACACACACGCGCGCACGCACGCATGCACGCATGCACACACACACACACACACACACACACACACACACACACACACACACACACACACACACACACACACACACATTTCTCATGTTGAACATTGGACCACCTATCCATCTAATTATATAATCTAGAGAACACAGTACTAGTCACAAGTGCCACTGGAGAGGTCTGATCCTTAAGAGGAGGGAGTCCACTTTTATCACAATGACCTCATCAGTATGTTTCGGAGTGGATTTTTCTGTAAGAAGTGGGAATAAGGGAGCTGCCCATAAATGTAAATGCATTTTCCTCAAGGGTAGTGGATACCTCACTAAGTGTTATACAGTCAGACACACACACACACACACACACACACACACACACACACACACACACACACACACACACACACACACATACACGCGTTTCCCATGTTGAGCGAGTCTCAAACCTATCTAGTTATACAATCTAGAGACCTATTCAATAATTAAAATTCTCTCACTCCTCCCAAGTAAATTAGTAGCCATTGATATGCACTTCTTGACTCTTCTCTCTGTGGCCATTCTAGTTGTGATGGGTATTCTGAGGCATTGTAGCAATTGTTTCATGTACACTAATAACCCATTTATTCTTAATAAAACAGATAATGTATGTCAGAGGTGTAAATACCCTTTAATGCTGGAGGCAAAACTCTCTCCTACACCAAAAACTAGTCCTATAGAGGTTGTCAGTGACACTTGCACCATGCCTACTGCACAGGGTAAAGACCGTATACATAAAACTACTTATGCTGAGGCACTTACAGGTAACCTTCCTAAAACACTAAGACCTCCTGCACAGTACAGTCAAAGAAAGGGTCCTCAGCCATCACATAAACACTCCATTAAAACACTGCCAGAAGCAAAATATAGTAACACTGCATCCAGTTCCTCTACTGCTACATCCTCAAGGCAAACCAGCATAAAGCCACATTTCCTGGTCACTGGTGGTTCTATAGTGAAAGTGAGGCACACCAATGTCCCCCTCAACAGACTGAGTATGGAGAGGGACATGGCTAGCTGCATTTCTGTGGTTATGATCCATCAAGTCACACAGGCAGTCAGTTCATTGGACCACATGTAACAGTATGACTCTGTCATAGTCCATGTGGGTCATTAACACATTTGCACTTCTTGGAAATCCACCGTTTGGAAGAGATGGTACTGTGCATCGCAGGTTGTGCAACAAATGCATATATGAGCACAGGATAATGTGACATCAGTATGATTGTCCCATGTAATCACATAGCTTTCTACCAACATTTAGATACTGTCCTTTATGTACATTGCATTACTATGAGGGACGTTGAGATGTTGGCATTATGAGATCCCAGGAAAAAGTCACTGTTGTAAACCAGTGGATTATCAATTAAACTTTCCTGCCACTTTAATCCAGGATGATTATGCACTTGTATTATCTCATACTTGTACAGTAGTATGCATTGACAAGACAAACATGCACTTCATATACAAGACAGTACATTTCAGAATAACACTGATGGATTATGTGAGAATAGGTTAACTAGACTAGCAACACAGTTGCAAGTGTAAACATTATAGAGCAGACATACATTAACTGACTGAAATGAGTTAACATTAGTCTGAAATCAGGATAACCTGTTGACAAAATTAATGTTCTCATACAAATATTGTGAAATCAAAAACAATAATTATTTTATTTTTTTAAATCAACGAATGGAGCCATGAGGTGCACAGGAAAGGGAAAAGAAAAACGGGTAGGAACCAAAATTCAACTGCCATTTCCAATGCATGATTTATAAGAAGGAACCACCTCCTGGAACTCTGGCATGCATAATCATTCCCCTTTTGACCTCAAGGGCTCCACTACAAACTAAAAATTACCTGGAATGAAGATGAAGCAAGTTTATGAAGTTAATCTTGCCATAGTCACCCATAAATCGACCTAAACAAACTGATAAGGTAAACCAGACTGAAAGATGACCAGAAACCTGCAAAGCAAGAATCTGAAGAGTAAGGTATGATTTTACCAAAACAACCAATAAGACTGTGAATCTCTTATTAAGACTTATCATAAACAATCCAGACTTTATTACTCCATGAGAGACTGTCAGAACCAGCCTATATTAAGGATGTATGTCAGAAATAATGATGTTTGACGTGAATAAAGATAAAGTGCAAATGCATTTTAGAAAAGGTAAATACAAGAACACACAGATATAAACTATCTGACCGCAGAAAACATAAACATAACCTAAATATGCAGGCTTTGGCAGAATATATATCTGGCTAAGCCTGAAAACATTTTTTTTACTCTTCCCCTTATTTTCCTACTTCTGATTATAGGTGCCAATAACTTTTTTCTCTGAAATCTGCTATAGATTGGCACAGTAGTCTGTATAGGCACCGAAGTAGGGGAGACAAACTGTTTAAAGGAAAGAGGAAGGTAAGAGAAGAATAAGGAATAGGAAAATGTAAGCAAGACAAGTCTGCCTTAAAATTTATATTACATTGTTGTATATCTTGTTATAGCTAACTGAGGATTTGAATACTACCATGTTGTTTAAAAATTAATTATTAGAAGGAATAAGCTGCATGCTAAAAAGCTATAAGTTCTGTGCTGTAACCATAATACTATAATTGTATAATAGTTTTAAGGAAGAGACTAGGGATATTTCACAGCAGTGTTTTTTAGGGAACTAGTTTGTTAAGCTTTGTCTGTAGTGTATATAGTAACGTAAGGGGGGCTAACATGTTTTCAACCTACACACAAAGAGAAAACACAACCAAAGATCAGAGGGAAATTAAAAGTATATGTTAATTTCTCACTTTATTCCCCCTTTTATTACTGGTCTAGGGGTACAGTGGGTAGGCACAGGGTAGGGACAGGAATAGTTAGATGCTTTCCAAAAAAACACATCTCAACATCACATACAAAGACCATAAAACCAAACTAACATACAAGTCATGTAGAACAAACATACTTAACTAATAAATGTGGGAAGTAGAGATGTGAAATGTTAAAGGACTCCAAAATACAGAAAAAAAGAAAACTATTTTTTGCATCTTACCCTGAAAACTAAAGTCAATCTTATATTAATACAAGAAGCACACAACTACAGAACAATGGACAGAAATTGAGAAAAATAGCTGACAAATTATAGCAACAGGAGATAAAACAAACAGTGTCGGGGTTGCCATAATAATTAAAAATCAATTTCAGGACAAGATACTTAAGATTAAGGCTGACAAAGAGAGAAGATGATGTTACAAAGTATTTACCAACCCAGGATTACCAAAACTTATAATGGTGCTTAATCTATATGCACCCTGTAGTAACCAAATCACTTTTATATGTCACATTACCCAATTCTAAACCAACATAAAGATCACTACATAATAATTGGGGGTGACTGGAAAATATATCAAAACCCAGAAAAAGACAAATCTAACCCAATTAAAACACATAATAAACAAGCCACAATAGCTCTAAATGAACTTAAACAAGACTTTAAACTACATCACCCTGTTAAATATGGGAATAACAAGAAAAAGTCAGGGAAATTCACATTCTACTCGCAGTGTCACAAAATGTGGTCAAGAATAGACTTCTTTTTAATCTCAGACATGCTCATTAACATGGATCCAACAAAAGTTATACACACTAGATTTTTCTCGGGTCATGCCAAAGTCACATTGTTTATCAACAAGGACAAAAAACTGTACTTAGCTAATAGAGGTCATAACTGGTCATTGAATCCTAACCTGATCATCAAATCAGATGTAATAAAAGAAGTTTAAGAAATATTAAAGACAACCCTTGCAAATATCTCCAGATCCCAAGTCTCAATAGACATAAAATGGGCTGCAGCCAAATCACAAATCAGAGGAACATTCATCAAAAAAGCAGCATATTATAAAAAAATACAACTAAAAGAGGAGTATACATTGAAAGGGAAAATAGAACAACTGGAAAGAGAGCTACTAAGCAACCCTAATAGCCAAACTGAAGTTGATCTCCTAAAACTACAAAGAGACCTTTATATGTTAGCAACCAGAAATCTGTTATTTTATGAGGTAAGAATGTTAGTTAATTACACAGAGGAAGCCCATATACCATCCAGAGCCTTGGCCAGAATCATCTCTCAGCACAAACCACCTCAAATATATCAGAAATAAATTACAAGGGCAAAAACTATACAAGAAATGAAGAAATTATCAAAGTATTCAAACAAATATACTCTCAAATTTATGAAGAACAAACATTACAAACCTTTAAGGAAGATAGAGTGTTTTCTTCAAAAACTAAAATTCCCTAAACTAGATTTAGATCAACAAAAAAAAAAAAAAATAATGGAACCTATGTCCATCAGTGAGATAAGTACAACAATTAAAGATTTAAAGTCACAAAAGGCCCCAGGACCTGATGGACGTACGTCAGAATTTTATAAAAATGTCACCCTCCTAATTGCTAAACTATGTGCTGAACTATATAATAAATAACAACATAAATGATATTCACTTCAATGCCTCCAAAACTATTTTCATACTAAAAGAACATGCAGACCCCAAAAACCCAGATAGTTATAGACCCATCTCCCTTTTAAATATAGATACAAAGATTCTGACCTCAATACTCGCAAGTAGATTAAAAAACCTAATAGAAAAAAATCATTTCTCCAGAGCAATCTGGGTTCACAACACAAAGACAGACCAGTGGCAACACTCTAACATTGGATGCATTAATATCTTTTGCAAATCAGAGGAATATTAATATCTATGCAATGGTAGTAGATTCACACAAGGCATTTGACAGAGTCAACCTAGACGTTTTACTTCAAACATTACCTTATCTTGACATACCTATAAATTTCATTCAGATCATCCAGTTTCTCTATAGCAATCCATACACATCCTTATATATAAATAAAACATGGTCAAACAGAATTATGATAAAAAACGGAACAAGACAAGGATGTCTGTTATCGCCCTTTCTATTCAACCTATACCTAGAACCCCTATTTCTTTATATTAAACAAAACACATACCATAACACCCCTCAACACACAACTTCAAAGTATATCTCATCTCCTTCACAGACGATCTGAACATATACTTCACTACACCAAACTCAGATATAACCAAAATAATTACTGCAATCGAGCAATTTTCAATCATGTCTAACTACAAATTAAACCTCAATAAAACTAATATCTTCCCTTTAAGGCCACCAAAACTTATCTCATTAATAAAACTAATAGATACAATAAAAATTAAAGAAGAAACTAAATATCTTGGAATTACTTTCTTCCAGAGCAACAATGAATTCTACCAACATAACATAACTCTTAAATGGCAAAGCATAATGCAAGACTGTAAAAGGTGGAATAACCTTAAGCTACCATTTCTGGCCAAAGTATCAATAATCAAGATGAACATTTTACCTAGACTAACATATATATTCATGACATCACAGATAACTATACATAATAAATTTTTCAAACAAATTCATACCATCCTAGCAAATTCATATGGGAACCCAAAAAAACAGAATCTCATATCAGAAACTAACACTTCCCAAGAGCAAAGGGGGGGGGTCTGAACCTGACAAATTTTAAAACCTATTACTCTATTATCAACACTAACAGAATATTGAGAATAGCAGAACATAACCCGACAATGAAAACTTGGTCACTTTCTTGGGTGACAATATTCTATAGGTACATTAAAGCACTAGGCATCAATCCCAAAGTGCTTCCCTTTTTAAACAAAAAAGATTTACAAAGCTATAACATTATAGATCCGTTAAAACATTCAATAAATTTAACACAAAAACTCTTTCATTCCTTCAACCTTGGGCAAGCTATGGTAACAATACAACCCCTACATACAAATCCAAATCTAAAAATAAATAACAAGATGCTAGACCTTGACTCTTTTCCTCAATTAAAGGACAAAATAATCCAATATATCTACCCATATCTTAACTGTACAACCCAAGAAATGAGAAGTAATCTAAATCTACCCATATCATATATAATAATTCTAAGACAAATCAAAGAGTTGTGTTCCAGCTACCTCTAAAACTTTACTATATTTAATAGTGACATGGAAAACTGTACTCTGCTTTGGAAGACTACTCTTACAACAAGGAAAACAATATCTAATTCATATAAAATGATAAGTGAAATCAAATTTCAGAAGGACCTACTTGTATCTAACTACTGGAGAAAATTAAAACCATCCATAGATGACCAGCAAATAAGTCATGCAGTCAATCTAACACTGAAAAGTATACCCCTTAAAAAACTGTCATACACGCAGCTCATGATAAATAATAATGCATATTTCACACCCGCAATACTCCACAAATTCAATGCATCCAAATCACCATACTGCCCGCACTGCAAGGACCAGGTAGCAGACCTAATGCATATATTTTGGAGTTGCAAATGTGTGTAAAAACTTTGGAATTCCCCTAAGATGCAACTGCAAAAAATGGGATATCAAACATCAACACTAACATGGGAATTTACCCTTCTACATATTTGCCCATCTAACATATCAGGAAAACAAGCAAATATACTTATAATAATTTTCTTACTAATGAAGCTATATATAGCTCTCAAATGGTTAGACCCTACAAATATATCTTGGGAGGGATTCAAAAAAGTAGCTATAAAACATCTTTTAGCCCATAAAATAGTAATGGATAAAAGAAACAAAAGTATGAAAGCCCAAGAAATTTGGAAACAAACCTTTAACATCATATTAGCATAAAACATCATACATACTACATAGTAACAAGGGACAAAGGAACCTAGAAATGCACACATGATCACACAGTCAAGCTATGGACTTGAAATCCTTATTATATGTGCTGTTTTTATAAAAACAAAATTGAATGAGAATGCATCTTTGTATATAGTGTAAATAGATAAGTCTAGGACTGTTGCACGAATGCACTTTTTACCGAATCGCGAACGGGTGGGCATACTTACACGAAAATGCATTTCACCTAAGCAGCATTTTTGCTTAAGTATGCCTGTTGTGCCAGTTGTACTACTGTTTGGATAAGGGAAAATTCCTTTTTCCTGCTGTAGTGCAATCTTGGAGTGAAAATATTAAAGTAGGTGGGTGTGGGGGTGCAGGGGGGCTTTCCCCCCTGTGTAAAAAGTAGATTTCCTGTTTTTATAACACACTTTAGCGAAAACACTTTTTCGGTGAAAGCGCTTTAGTTAAAGTGTGTTTGGTGATAGTGGATTCGGACTGCTGAACTTTCGTTCAACAGTCCTAGATCCAAATAGATATGTTTTATGACCTACATGTTACTGTATTAACTACAATGTATAACACTCACCAATGATCATGCTGTAAGAATGGAAATAATTGTGTTTTATATAAATGAAAAAATGAAAATAAAAATTATTGAAAAAAAATATTTTATTTTTTATTTTACTCTTTGAGAGCAGTGCTGCCAAGCTGGATTCTGTTGCTGAAGGCAGTGTTAGTGCATACCTAATCCTATCTTGAAGTGTTGAACTTAGAATAGAAATTGACAGTACTCTGTGTTGCTCTGTGTCAACTTTCACACAAAGATCAGTACAAGACAGCCTTCATAATAGGGAGCAGGCAGATTCATGTAGCAGCAGGATAATGATGTGTTAAGCAAACATGTAGCCAACATTTACAGCCAAACGAGTCAGACAAAACATCCTAAAATGTTTTTTTCATCCATCTGGATTCAGTCCATGAAACCATTCAAAGAAAAAAATTATACCTGAGTATTCTCTAGGCACACCATGTAGGAAGTTATACTTCTGATAGTTAAAATTTGGCAGCAGATTTCAGCAAACATTAATGCATGCATTCATCTTCATTACCCTATTGATCATTGTAATGTTTACATCCAACTCTTCAGCTTGTTTAAAAGCACATCTAACTGAATAAACATAGCTAAGCACAGTGGCATAAAGCACAACAGAGTACTGCAGCTGAAGGCAGTAAAATCACAAGCTATTTCCATAAGCCGTGTGCTTTACTTCCATTTAGCCTTAGTTGATTTGTTGCCTGGCACCAGACATTGCAGAGGTGGAAGAATAATGATACAGAAGGGTAAAGATACATTGAGAAAGTGAGATGGAGGCAAGGACAAAGTAGCTTATGACAGGAGAAGGATAATGGTGTCTCATAGCATTGTGTAGCCAACAGCTGCATATAAAATAGTGAACTAAAAACAGTCAATAACACTTAGCTAATGGCTGCATTAGAGAGCTTGAAATTAGTCAAAAATCTATCTATACACATTGGCATTACCTTATCATGCCACAAATGAATTACTAATTCATAATATTTAAACAGTCCAATGAAGCACAGTGGTAACTTAGTGAAACAGAAGGGGTGAACAGAGAGAGATGAAGACAGATGCAGAGAATTAGCAAACACATGTTTTATGGGACACATAGGAATATCTGTGTGGTGCTTTACTCTTGTGTATAAGTCATTATAAAACTGTCATGCTCTGTACAATAAAGTGCTTGCTATAGGCAGAAATATAGGGTAAGAGAATGCAACAAACATGAATATATAAGCAAGAGAAGGTTGGCTTAATAAGTCTCCTTGTTGCAGCTGCAATGTTTTTGCAAATTATGTCTCACTGCACTGTTCAAATGGTATGCTAATAAAACATTGTCTGCGGAAATACAGATGTTTGCAGTTAAATATATGATAAGAATAAGAAATGAAATCTCATGAATTAATAAATTGACCTACAGCTGTAATCAAACCCATGACACTATGCAAAAGCATCAGCCTACAAACAAGGAAGTTATCTCAACATGCCACACGGTAACTTTTAATTTATTACATCCCTCAGCATAAGAACTCTAACATTAACTGTTTCACAATACCGCATTTAATCTGCCTTTACTCTATATTCCCATAGTGTAGTGGATTTAAGCACATTTGCATAAAAGTAACTGGACAACTGTGAATTAAACTGAAATTATAAGATGTTGCAATAGGAAGGTGAACAGTGTTCACTGTTACTCAACATTGTTGCTCTATGCCAACCTTTGCACAAATACTGAGGACATAAAGTGAAGGCTTTTCCACAGGCCATTTTTTTCTGGGTGTGTTGTGTGTGAATCTAATTTTTGGATCAGATTAAATGTGTGAAAAAAGGGTGGCTAGGACAGTGGTGAAAATGGGGTTGGCAAGCAGAAGGTGGAATACAGAGGAAAGAATACAGAAATTTGGAGGAGGGTCATGGGAGACCACCATAGCCATCTGTTTCTTCACAACATACGTGTACACTTGTACATACAATATCATAACTTTGGAGAGTCACCATGCCAGTGATTGGTGACAACAACAGAATAATTGTGTAAGCCAATTGGACTAAATCAAGTGTGTCAAGATATCACATAGGCAAAGTGAAGAGCTATGTATGGGGTTAATGTTTTTTTTTTATGGGACAGGTGCCCATTGTTTGATTTTTTTTTTGTTTTTTTTTTTTGTGGAAGAGTAGAATGTCATAGGAAGTATTCAGGAATGAAAGGGTCAGGTAGGTAGGATAGGTTAAGAAGTATGCATGAGAGAACAGACAGGGATGGTGATGGAGACAAAAGGTTAGGGACATCATGATTGATGATACAATGACATTGAAGGGACATCACTTTCAGCTGGAGAACAGTAAGAATTTAGTCCTAACCCTCAGAACTGTCACTCCTGTCTTCTGTAACAACTCCTTAGGTCAGTGCCAGATGTAGCATCATGTTTGCAATCTGATGCAAGACCTTTTTAACCTTGCAGGTGCATGCACCAATGCTCATCTCCATAATATCCTTCACCAGCCCTGTCAGATTCTGCTGGGTGGCAAAATCACCACCTCCATGGGTACTGCTTCAAGAGGTTACCACTGCACCAGCAGGTGAGGCAGAGTTACCTTATACAGGTGGAGCATGGGGGCAGAGATAGTTGAAGCAACATTGATAGGTTACAAACCCAAAATGCTGGGTGTCTGTGGTACAATCTGTGGAGGTATGTTAGGCCAGGAAACAGTGATTGGTCTAACTCGCTGTCCTATTGGTAATTTTGTTTTCAGCAATGGTATGCAAAAAGAAGAATGTTAATAAATTATGCCCCCCATAAAGAGGGTGGGGAGAACAAAAAATAAAGATAATTAGATATATGGCATGTCACATTAATTTATTTATTAAATTCACTTTTTGTGGTAATACATAAAAAGTCATGATGATTTAGTATTATACACCTTTTCCACATTCATCTATTATGTTAAGGTATGAGTGCATCATAAATTAGAGAACTCTGACTGCTATGATATAAGAAATAACAGTTTTTATTTCCCAGAGATGGATAGAATATTTACATTCAAATGTGATAATTGCAATTGTCACATTTGAAATGCTCCTGACGTATTTTTGCTGTTCATCTTTTAGAAATCTATCCTGAAGTGAAAACTAATTGATGTCTCTGGATATTGAACCCACACACATTTAAGCTGGTGCTGTCATTGCCTAATGCAAACAGGAAGACTTATTGGAGAAGATATGCGTGCTTGATTTCAAAGATGAGATACACCTACACAAGATGTTAGTGATTGATGGACTGAAAATAATATTCTGGCTTGAATTTGGACCTGAGTCATGTTTGAATCTGAGGTGAGTTAATCTCCCCTGCTACACCTCAGTTTGCAGCTATTTCCTCTGCAGCTGTGCAGTACAAAAAGGAAAGAAATATATCTTAAAGCATAATAAGTAAATGCACTGGCTAGCTGGACCATTAATGCCATGTCATAGACATTTTATGGGTCAACATACTTAAACAACTGGATAATGTTTGCTGTCCAGAATTCAGCCTCCCTTCAGCTTAGCAGTTCTGGCACTTCTTAAAGTCATGATAGTGGTGATGACATTGTTATCTAGTGCATGGAATGCCAGTTGCAGTGGAGACAGCCTTATACTGAGACCCGGTATGACCTCCCCCCTGCAGCATCCTGTGGTTATAGTGCTTCACGAGGAGTACCACAAATATCCTGGACTCCTCAACTCCTTGCCATTGTGCTGTAAATAAATTACCATTATCTCCCTCCCCATCCATGTTTGCAAAAGTCAAGCTAATGGCACCCAGTTCAGATCTCACATGTAACTGGTTCTGCTCAAACATTCACAGCCTTGCCAACTGCATTTCACAACTGAAAGCAGATGAAATAAGAACTATCAATAAAGAACATTTGCCACAGACAAAGATATATATATATTGGCAAGTAGAAAAAAGTATTTGGATACACTGACAATTTGACAATGTATCAAGTCACATTGAAAGTGCAACATGAATAAGTTATGAAAGTTGTCTCTTCTTATTTGGCAGTAAATGTCTGTATGACTGTGATTTTGCCAACAGTTAAGATACCCATGCACGCACACAGTAAAGGGTATTAATTGTGGTCATTAAAGCTAGCATTTGAATGTTAAGAATGTTCTTCTCCTAACTCAGGCAATGTAGTTTCAGACTTTTTGGGAACTCTCTTCTCCCTGACACATGCTCAGTAAGTGAACATCAAAGATGGGGAGCTGTAAAACTCATATTGTTCAAGCAATCCATTAGAGGTAACACTTCTCAATGCTCTTCCTTGCTTATCTTTGCAGTGTAAGGGTGTGTGCAGGCAATTGTGTAGCTCCTTATACCATGTTTACATTCCTTACACTTAGTGTGGATTGTGGTATTCAGGAATGCCAATGATTTATCACCTCATGTGCATACTCTCACAGCTTACAGGGCTGACTCTCCACTATGTAAAAGTATTTGTGTAACTAATGACCATGTGTCATAGTGAGAAGACTTGATATTGCTAAATAAACACAGCTTATGGAGTGTTATCTCATTTTTACTCTCCTTTGTTGTCATGTTGCTATTTTTTGTATAATGCTTTTACTGTAACATTAAAGAGTAAATTTCAATGCCTGCTTGAAACTGTAATGTTTTTTTTCTTTACTCCTTTACTTTTGTCATAGCCTGAGTATATCTGCTATATCTGCATTAGAAAAAAGTATGTTACCTAACCTATATTTTGTAGGTTGTATTTAAATTTTAATTTTCACAGTTATTGCAGATGAGTGTATTATAAATTTGCAGCAAGGTGTGGTATTTTTACGTGTTACCAATATGTTACATTTGTGATTTCTATCTGACTGCCCTCCACAGCAATGAAAATAGCATTTATAATAGTTGTCTTACATTTCTGCTGCTACATTGTGAATTGTTATTGTTAATATTGCAATGTATTACACAGTTACACAAACCTATGTTCTCTGCATTACAGCACTGTTATAGATTGTTGTTGATATTTCATTTACTATATATTATATAGTCAATGAAATATCAACAACAATCTACAACAGTGTTGAGCATTATCTTTTACACTGTTGTGTGCATGATGGATGCATACAATCATATAATACTGCATTCATAGCATTCCTATTTTTGTATTATATATTTAATTGTGTGTCTGTTTTCTGTTTCATCTCATAAAAGGATATGGCACTCAATAAAAATTCTGCACCCTGCAAGCCACCATACACTGATGTAGAGAATTAGGTCATTATCCAGGTCTTACCATGCACCTTTTCTCTTAGGGAGAGGTAGAGGTGACCAATCTGCCCCAGAGATGATATGGCAGCAGGTAGTTGATGACACCAATGCTGTTGGAGGGCATGGGAGAAGTTGCTCCCATATATGACAATAGGCCAATAGACTTGTGATATGAAAGCCTCTGCCAGCCATTGGATGGTTGCAGTTGCCTTGGAACAGGTGGCCATGGGAGGTGGTCTACCACTAACTGAAAAAGAGGAGTTCCTGTCCACTGTCAGATATCCAGATAACTTGACAGAGGGTTCACACAGAATCCTTGATGTTGTTACTGATGTGATCAACAGACCCAGAGTGTCTCAAGCAGAACTTCCAGGTATGCAAAATGCAAGTATCATTGTTATATATTTATATGCATATATGTTAGATTTCTGATATGTACAGAGCTAGAGATAAGCGTGAGTCAGGCGACACAGTAATTGATATAAAAGAGGATGTTTGGGGAGACAAGTCTAATTGTTCACTACATTTTTGTATGAGAAATGTTTTAATTTGTACATGTAAAAGGGATTGTTCACTTTTTCTTGTTTCATTTGCATCGTGATACTTATCAGCCTTTTTTTCTCCTGTCCTCACATACAGGGCCATCTAGATTACAGGCTGAAAGCTGACTGCACATGCCAAGCACACATTTGGCTAGTGTTATTACCACGTGTAAGGTAGATTCAGGTCTAAATAAGAGTAATATTTTGCTGCTTTAGCATCTTTTAGTTTAACATGCATTCTGCATAAGAAAAATATGTGATCAATATTATTTTCTATTTCTCTGCTTGTTATATTTATTGCTGGCTATAACAGGTGATCTTGACAGTGGAACTCCTACCACCTGATGTCAGAATATCAGTAGCCTGTGATGTTGGTGGTGGCAATGAAAAGACACAGTCTGGGGTGGAGACAGTCAATCTAACACTGAGGTTGTGGCTTCCACATCCCCTACCCATATTTCAGACACAGTAACATCTGATATAGGACAGGTTGTGGGTGACACATTTGATCAGGGTAATATAGTTTCTCCAGTTGCAGATTTGGTTGCTTCTTTTTGTAGCCATCATAAGTGTGAGATGCTATATAGGAGAGCTGGTAGAAATTCTTGGAGGAGGCCTGCTGTCCTCCCTCCTCCTTTTGCTGGTGTGTCATTAGGTGTCACCAGATATATGTGTAAGTCTGTAGTGTAGGCATAGGTACATTGCACTAGGTCCTCAGAAGAGATAGTGTGAGTAGTAAACATCATGCATTCTGATGTGCATGACTCCCTGAACTATATGGGGGACTCCTTGGACATGATGAATGAAACACTGGATCGGGCAGTGTCTGTTATGGAATGTCTGTTGGAAGAAGGTGGACATGCACATAGCCAAAGAGCTACTAAATCTTCTGATGTTAGCAGAAATGACTGTGCAAGATCTCACTACTGTAGTGACACTACGTCTACTGCTCCATCAGTGATTTCAGTGTCCACACCCAGACATGGCAGGCCATGGGGTCATGGTCCTGGATGTAGTTGTGAGAAGAGCTATTCCAGCAACTCATCACTGATGCTCAGATAGCACCCTGACTGCTAGCCAAGGCAGTGGAAGTAGAAGTACAAGTCCTGACAGAAGTGGTTCTCATTGTTGGGAGCTACAACACTGAACTGATTACTCTAGCATGCACAGCTCACACCTGTCCAAGATCCCAGGACATAGTGTAGCACAGTGCTCAAATGTGTTCTTGCAAACACACACACACACACACACACACACACACACACACACACACACACACACACACACACACACTGAAAAAAAATCACTTGCCCATACCACCTCACACACATGCAAACTATCTAAACAGTACTGTTCAGTGTTAGACATCAGTTGTTACTGGCCCTGAATGATGTATACTCTGATAGATACATGTGTTTCTTACTAACACACACACACTTTTTTGGTGTCAGTCTTGCCATCCTAACACCCACCCTGTGCAAATGATGACTGTGCCCTGCCCTTTGCACATGTCTTTGTGACTTAGGTTTGCATATATGGCTGATAAACACACTGGATAGTTAATGCTTGCTTATTCACAAGCTTGCATTTATTAATATGTATTACAGATGAAAGGTTTCTGATTTCTTATTCCTACTCACTTGTAAATGATTGCTTATATAATTGTTGAACCTCATTGTATTTCAGTTAGTATTATAAGTGAAGAAGTGAAAGCATTAGATACTTTATTCTTGCTTTTTGGCATAGTAGTGTGAATGAGGGTAAAATTAACCGGTTCCATGTTTTATAGACAGTGGTCAATTCAAAACCTTTATGCACAGTATTGGTTCTAACGTGAAACTGTATATTGCAAATATCAGACATAAGAGATATTACTGACATAATTGCACACAGCTGCCAAATAGTCTGCTTAGGAGCATATACATATTTCCATATGAGCATAATCAGTTACACACACACACACACACACACACACACACACACACACACACACACACACACACACACACACACACACACACACATACATACATATATATATATATATATATATATATATATATATATATATATATATATATATAGAGAGAGAGAGAGAGAGAGAGACTTGTTTACAGGTTCCACACTTACCTTGTAATTACTGAGCAAGCAATTGTGTCATTGTGTCCATGGGGGTTGTCCCTGCCTGATGCTATCAGATCACAGCCATTAAATAGCTAAATAATGGTTTCAGAGTTTCTTTTAGGCATCAGTTTTCCTATATGTATGTGGATGGGATTCTAGGCATTGACTTAGGTATTCATTGTGTGTGCTATCATTTGCCTCTTAGCCAGAACCAGGGCATTCTGTGCATGTCTCCATCTACAAAACATGTGTGCAAATTGTGGTGATCCCTCAGACTCCTCATGTGTATATGTATACTTGTTTGCCCTGCCTATGGTCCTTAAAACTGTGGTCCTACCCCTTGCTGTCCTTGTTGAAGTTGTTTCCTGAGAATTATATTTTATAGCATGGCACAGATTGTAAGTATTTCAGCTGAGGTGCCTGGATCATACTACAGTGCACCTGCTGATGTGACTAGGCACTAGAACCTTGATTTAAGCAATCCAAACACATATGCCATGATGTTCCTGGATTAAACATGGGTCTCTGTATCCTTGCTCATTGGGGTTGTGTGAGATTCTCATAGGTGTCATTAGCCAGGGATCAAGTGCATAGCTGGCATCCCCTACTAGACGCCCTTGAAGAATGTCACCTCTAGCAAACCTTGTGTGTAGCTTGCAGGTGTGCCATATGTAACAGTCATGGAAACTGCCTGAGTTACCTGCACAGATATTGTAGATGATCCCTTGGGCATTACAGAAAACCTGATGGTTTATAGAATGGAAACTTTTCTGTTGATGTACCTCCTTCTCTGTTCCCATATGGGGCTTTTATCTCTATGTGTGTGCAATCTATGGTACCCAACACTTCATGGAAGTGTGCTATTGCATATATTCATAAATGGTTCTTGCTCTGTCCTGTTGGGTGTGTGGAAAACAGATATGAATAATGATCCATTGCATATAGTAGCATTGCATTTAAAAACTGATGTAATATTCTAGAGGCTGATGCTGGTGACACCTCTAATATATCTCCTGTGGTTCTCTGAGAAGTTCTAGCAGCTAGTATATTTAATGCTACACATACTTTTGTTTCCACTGGGATGGGCCCTTCACAATTTCTCTGAGACTTAAAGTTGGGCCTGCAGAGGTTGCATAGTTCCTCTAGTCTTTCCCTCTCCACCCCGTATATCTCAGCAATTTTTGTGTCATGTGGTCTGTGATAATCAAATGGTGTCTAAACACCCTTCTCCTTGCTCAAAGTCTGTCAGCAGCAGCTCCCTGTTCTAAAGCCTGTTGCACATATAATATAATAATAGCAGCAGCAACCCCTAGCATTTTTTCTAAGTATAGTTATGTGACATTCCAAAGAATTTTGTTGTACAGGGCAAAAGGCTAAGTGAGTGGACATAATTGCTTTATAGCTTCCTGAACAGCTCTATCATACTGGATTGGTTAATTACATGTACTTAATCTCTTTATGCTGCCATTAGCATATTTTGCCATTTCCCTTTGTTTGGCAGCTCTGCACAGATAGCTACACTTCATGTAGCTGTTAAAGAATCTGGCCACTTATCTGTTTTAGTTATTATGGCAATGTTCCTTTATAAATAGCTAATACAGTTGATGTCAAGGTATTTGCATGCATTTGTAATTTATATTTAGATAGAGGTGCTGAAATTTTGTATAATAAGTATGGAGTTCTGCTAAGATTATAGAAAAGTTCTGCATTGGTTATAGATGAAAAAGTAGGGGGATAAGACAGATTATGGGTTTTATTACAAAGATTTATGAATTATAGGTATTGTATTTAATTTCTTTGTGATCTTTTTGTTTTATACTTAACCTTCTTTATATACATTTTTCAATATGACCAGGAGTTTGTTCAGATCTTAGCCCTGATGCACACTCACTCCCACTGGGAGTGATTACCTAAGTGGTCTCCAGTTTCTTCTCCACTGTCTATCTCACTCTAAACATTAGGTCAGATGTACTCCATCCTGAGCTGATGCAAAGTGCTCATCTGTCATCTGTAAATCCCCTATGTGAGTCCAAACACAGTTCATATTTGTGTCATTTGAAATTTGTCCACAGCCTGCACTAATTCTGCCAATGTTCCCAGGACTTCCTAAATCTAAATTCTTGGGATGTTGTCACATGATTTCTCTGTGTCTAGTAAATTAATGATTATTTGCATGCTTTCCTGATCATTAGCTTATTTTCCACTGTCTATCTTACTCCAAACATTAGGTACGTTGTACGGCTTCCTAACTTGATCCTAACTGCTCATCTCCCATCTAACTTTCTGCTGGTCTCAGTTTAATTTATCAATCACCTCAGCAATTTCATACAATTTGTTTGGAGCCAGATATCTTTGTACTCCCAGCAGTTGTGAATATCCTCTTTGCTCTTGCACACTGACATTAGACTACTTATTATCCAAACATCCTACTTTCCTTGACTTCATTTTCATTAGTGCTCGTCATACTTCTTCTGGGGTGGGTTCCTCTTCCTCATTAAAACTCATTACAGCTGAGTGCACCTCCAGGCATTTTGACAGTTACCTCCTACTGTGCCTCTAGACATCAAATATTGCTTGTTCATATTTGCATTAATTATTACAAAGCCATGCTACATACAAGGCATCAGACTGTTTTATCTTGAAGCATACATGATGGCAAATACAACTGTATTGTTATATGACCTCTGTCAATGAGTATTTGTTAGAACTGTAAGGTGATAACTTCATTTTTTTAAAGACTCAAGCCACACTCATTGGGAGTTAAAAGCTACACACACACAAAAGAGCTGTACTGGAGGGAATAAGTTAATTGTATACTGTGCATGTGACAGTACAGTTTCTGTGTGCTTTGTCATGATTTTTCTCTAATTTAATTGTTCAAGAATTAAACATCAAAACACATTCCATATGCTTTTTGAACCATGAGTCTGACCAGAGTCAGGTCATTGTCAAATAGGGCCCCAAAGCAGCCCCACCACCACAACCATTCCAATGTCCCACTACTTGGCTATTTCTCCCCAGTTACTATAAACAGTGTTCAAACATGTCAGCATGCATACTATTTTCTTCAATACTTCTACAATGATTACAGATATCTGGATTTAATTTAAAACTGTTATTTCAAATTTTATAACACAAACACTAACACAAAAACAAAATGATAGTCTCAGAATGAAAACAGACAGCATGAACAGTAAACTTCTCTGCCTTTGAAACAACACTGAAACCCACTTTAAAAGAAAATCCATCTGGGCAGAGGCAGATAATGTTTTTTTTGGGCTGTTTTCAAACCAGAGACCCCTTGCACACATTCTTAGGACCATCCATACATGCACATGTTCTTCTTTGATTCACCTTTCTGATTGTATTAAATTATATTCCTTGTATAATACAGCACCACTTGTTAGAGTATGTTTTAAATTTGTAGTTTGGAACCTTTTTTCCTGTAAGCATGAACCAATTAGAAAACTACCCATTTCAGAACATTTCAATTATAAAAGGCCACTTGAACTTCATTACAATCCAGAAATCACAAACTTGCTGCAGTGCCTGAATGAGAACTACCCAGATAAGACACTTTTTGGTTTGGCTGTCCTATTATTTAGGCTCATATGTTACTACTAGGCTAACTGCCCTTGTGGGCTATTTTAAGCCTAGCCAATTACCCCACGGGAGAATCAAACCCTGTACCTTGTATCTCTAAGGTAAACAACTTAGCCATTGGGCCAGCCTCCCAACCCTCCAAGAAATTCTTTATTCAAAATGTTAAACATTTTAATTCCTGTTTTTGGAACTTCAACAGAACATTAACAAATCACTTAGGAAACCACATTTAAATATTCTACACTCAAAATCATGGTAAAAGCAATCCAATCAAAAAACTTGAACAATTGAACAATTCAACATTATAATTAAAACCATCAATCAAACTCTATAATGTATTAATTTCAAAACAAAATTAATAGAACAAGTATCATTTAACCCCGGGAAATTAGTCATATCCAGCCTTAACTGCCACTTCAACTCCCACTTTTCCAAATGTTCAATAATAATTAGACCTCATGGGTCACATACAACTTTTTCTATTACTAAAAACGCAAAAATAGTGCTTCCTCTCTTTTTCACTATGTTTATATAGTGCATTATTAACTTTATTCTTACAAATTTCAAATAAATGCTCATAAATGCACTTCCTTAACCTCCTGCAAGTTTTCCCCACATAAAATGTAGCACATAATTTACACTGAGCCAAATAAACTACCATTCTTGAGATGCAGAAAAATTACCATTTATTTTAAAAGTGTCACCTCGAACCTGAAGAACATTGTATAACAAGATATAAGAACACTGGGGGCAACAACCACACTTATACATACCCATAATACCAGCGTCTCTTTTTTTTTCTAAAAAAAAACTCATTGGGCAGGATTCACGATGGCTTGCACTGAGTCTAAGAGTCTTGTAAGACTCCATGCAGCCATCGCGATCCAGGAACAGCCCGAAATCCCATGTAAGAGACAGCTAAAATGACTCTTACACGGGCAGGGCGTGGATATGCTAATCACCCCACTTGCAGCCGAAAGGCATGCAAATGAAGTAGATCAGCGATCCACGAAGCTGAAACCAGCCCGTGTAAGAGTCGTGTTAGTTGCAGAAATGTACTCAATTGACAACTGAGTACGTTACTGCAAATAACACAACAGAGCCATGACAGCTCCAAATAATGTGTGCAAATGTTGCAGTCAGCATGCCAATGGCCAAATATGTGGCCATTGGCATGGTAACCCGATGCAAACATGAAATAAAATCTTTTTTTTTTCGGAGATTGGTGATGGTTAAATGCAGCGGAGCCCCGCGCAAATGGGCTGCGCTATATAAAACAGAAAAATAAAGGTTTGAAACCCACAAATGTGGGTTTTATGTAATGCATGCATTTGCAATGCAGTGACTAGCAGACCAAAAACTACATGGCCACCGTCTAGTGGTTGCTAAGGGGGGAAGCTGAGTGTAAGACATGTAACTAAGCATTAGTAGGCAATCCTATTTAAATGAGTGGTAGGATAGTGAATCACACTGTCACATAGCAAATGAGCACATTCCGTGTAGTGTAAGAGTTAGATAAGGGGGAGTAACAGAGTAGGAGATAGGTGACATCACGGGGGGGGGGATGTCAGGAAGAAATCAAGCTCATTGGAGCAAAGTGGTATGTGAAACTTGTCAATCACACAGCAGAAAAAGAGGAGTGTCAACAGATAAGCATGGGAAAGTCAAGAAATGGAAGGTGTACACTGTGGCCAATACCAAAGTTTCTTGCTGTACGTGCATGTGCGCGTGTGCACGCTGGGAGGCGCGAGTAGGACAGAGTGTGTAAGACAAAGTAAGCATGTAGGAGCCTGTTTAAAGATCTGTAGACCTGTTTGAACTGGTGTGCGCGCGTTTTAATCCGAATAAGCAGATTCTGGTCCATGTAAGCATGTGTGCACGCATGGTAGCCACTGTGAGCGTGTTTTCGCTGGTATGCGCGCTGCTCCCCCCTGAGGAAACAGAGAGGAAATAGGAAGCAGAAGAAATAGTAGGAAACTAGCAGGGAATACTTGTAGAGGTAGCAGGTGAAAACAATTAGAAGCAGGCAATTACACAGGCAGAATACAAGCCCAGCCCAGCACTTAAAACACTGCAAACAGCATTGCAGTATATTTCTCTCAAGAGACACTGCAAGACAGGAGTAAGCTAGTAGAAGTGAAAACTGAAAAAGCTGCACCCACACCAAACATGCTAGGGGCTACCATAGCTGTCATAAGGAGACATAGGAGATTTGCTGAGGGTGGTGACAATGGAAATGCTGCCAGACAACCCACAGTGAAGAGACGGAGAAGAGTGTACAGGCCCAGGGTCATCTACCAGGGGTTACATGAGCTGGAGATAGTGGAGCGCTATAGAGTGGACAGAGACCTTCTGCAGCAAACTGTTGAGCTGTGCAGGCCACGCCTCACACACAGAACCAACAGAGGGGAACCCATCCCAGTGGAAACCAAGGTATGTGTTGGCCTAAGAATACTAGCAACAGGTACCTTCCAGAGACCAACTGGTGATATAATGGGGATATCACAGGCATCAGCTTCCAGGGTACTGCACCAGTTCCTGGATGCCATGTCAGCACATGTCGGTGATCATGTATATTTCCCCAATGCCCGTGAGGTATTGGCCAGCAATATGCATCTCTTCCAGCAAATAGCGGAATACCCTGAGGTAGTGGGTGAAATAGACTGCACGCACATACGCATCAAAGCACCAGCCGGTGAGTGGGGTAGGGCCTACATTAACCACAAGGGCTTCCCCTCCATCAACTGCCAGGTCGTGTGTGATGCCCAGGGCATAATAATGAATGTGTGTGCTGGCTACCATGATTCCCATATCTGGCATTTGACACAGTTGTACCAGACATTTGCCAATGGGGACATCCCACATGGTCACCTAGTGGGGTATGCAGGTTATGTACTGGAGTCGTGGCTGATGACACCCATCAGAAATGCACACAAACCTGAACAGGAACACCATAATGAGGCACACGCACAAACACGTAATGTAATAGAGCGTGTGTTTGGGCTGCTCAAGTCACGGTTCCGGTGCCTGGACACATCTGGTGGAGCCTTGCAGTACTCACCAACTACATGTACCCAAATTTTCATGGTATGTGCTATGCTACATAATATGATCCTGTAAAAACAGCTGCAGCAGGACCAGCATAGAGCTGGGAAAAACAGCCCTCCACCATTGCCAAGGCCATCACAGGCAGAGTGTGACTCTGAGGAGGAACAACCTGAGCCTGCCCCAGTAGGCAGAAGGAGGAATGCCCAGTATGCCCTGGCCTTGGCAAAGAGGCAACACATAGCACATACACTGGCTCAGTAGGAACCCTGGGAATGATACCCCTCTCTGACTCACTCATATAGTAACAGGGATGCCTAACATGACATAACCTGCTCTTAAACATGTACAGGGAGTGTAGTATGTGCATCTGACAGAGGCAGCCCTGCAGCACCACCTGAGGTGTAATTGCCATGTGTTAAGCAATGTAACACCATCTAGTATATGCAAACATGAAGACCCAACCTAACATCTCACCCTCACCAAGCATGATGCCACACTATGAAGACAACAAGATCAAGTACAATAATTGGCTGAGGTATTGCTGTTAGCAAGGGGGAACACATGGCTGACAGCCTGGGCTGACATGCCAAGCAAGACATGATGCCCCACCTGCTAGGGATGGCACACACCCAGCACACCTGGCTGTGTAGATACTGGCAAAGGCTGTTGTCCCCCCACTGTGCCTGGAATAGGTAAGTCTGGAAACACAAACCCACCACCATAGGTAGCACAAGGGATAATAACCTGGACGTAATGCTGCCCAATGCCAGAAGTCTAACCTGCAAGGTGCATGCAGACCAAACCCACCACAGCATGGAGAATGGTAATATGTGTTCTGTAACAGAAACCTGAGCAAGGCCCAGAAGAACACCCTAATACTACCAGGTTATGCCTCATAACATGCTCTACAGCTCCAAAACATGGAACACACGACAATAGGAGTGTGGCTACCAGTAATTATCAAGAATAACCACACCCCCAGGTTGGTACCACAGCAAGAAACAGCATGGACTATCCACGGTCAAGTAACACTGTCTCAAACTGTGTACCTGTTTGAAGCCTGCTACAGACCCCACACACAAACCCAGGTACCCCAGCCAGCCTTCCTGAAGACACTTCAGAGTATGAATGTCTCAACAAATACCAAACAAGGCACACACAAAGTATGACATAGGTGGCAATCCATTATGTATGGAAGAAGTAATCATGGACCTAGGGACACAAGTGGACGGTAACCTGTCATGTGACACTCACATTGCCAAGGTGGCCAGGAAGACCTGCTATATTGCCCACCTTAATATGAAAGGATGCACATGTAGAGCTACAGAGGTCACTGTGCCCCCATACCCATCCCTTATCTGGCCCATACGTGACAACGATGCCCCAGTTTGGATGTACCTTACCTTACACATGCAGGAGTCAGAAAGACCCCAAATGTAACGCACCAACAGGATAAAGGGTCCAAACATTGGACATCTGCAGCCTGGCTGAAGAAATCACAGCCCAATTCAGAAGCATACTGCACGGTCAGAGGTGATGTATGCCTGATGTACAAGGCCATGTCCAATCCAGAATGAATGGACATGCCCCACTGCAGAAACCCCAAATCTAGCAGACACACCAAAGTGAGATATCTGAACCTCTACACATAGATTAATAGGATGTGCTGGAGGGACAGATCCATAACCCAGAGGCTCAGGACACTCTGGAACAGAATCCCAGTCCATGATAGGCTGAGCTCCACACACAAACTCAACAAGAGAAATCCGGTGAAGTGCATGGGAGATAGTAGGTGTACACTGGGGGCCATCCCTGTGTCACATCTAGGAAATTAAACCCTACGTGGGCATAATATGCACATTGCAAGGGGTGTTGAGACCCACACACAGTCTGTCCGTGCTCAAACAAGGCCAGGGCAGATAGCCTAGTATGAACCTATGAACCTATGATGATACAAAGTGTGCAGGACACAAAGGATTATAACACAGCTGTCCTACCTGATGGTATGAACCATGGTGATAATCCACAGATATGCTCTGCAGCACTCTAATATCACAAACAATACACCAAACCCACACACATTGCCAACAGCCTACCGAACAGATACCTTCCAACCTCCTCACCAGCACCTAACTGCCAAATATCTATCCCAGGAGAGTGCTGGCCCCCTGACATTGCAGATGCTGAGGTAACAGCCAGCATCCACAAAGCACAGCACACAGCATCAGTGGTACCAGATGGTGTCCTGGGTTGTGTCCACCAAGTACTGTAAGAAGAATGGAACAGCAAATATCATTACTGTGCACTATCAGTCCTACCACAGGATATGTACCCAAAGAGCAGTGTACAGCAACAGTGGTCCCACACCACAAAGGCGGTGCCTGAATGGATACTGCAAACTATCACCCCTCAACCCCAACTATCTAGGCTGGCAAAGTAATGGAGAGGATGATCATGGATCCCAGGTATAACGAGATTGGGTGCCTACAGACATTGGACCCTACCCAGTGTGGCTGTCATAGGGCAGATCCTGCCCCTTACACATGTTTGACAAATGTGAAACATGCACCAAGCCCATTGATGTGGGGAATGTTGATCACACAGCCTATCTGGACCTTGCTAAACCCGTCCATACAATACCCTAGTTGGCAATACAGATAAGCTCACCAGCCTAACTATAAACTTCTATGCAAGTAGATGGGTTGCAAACCAGCTCAAGGACAGGACTGACCTGGCAGACATGCTGTAGCTATGGCAGACTGCAAACCAGGTACAACTGGCATCCCACAAGGCATGGTCCTGGGACCTCTCTTGTATGCTATATATGTCACATAGGTACAGGCCAACATGGACGAACTCTGTCTGAACAGGTTTGCAGAGGACTACAAACTGGCCACCATATCAGACCCTCCAGCTGACACAAGCAACCTACAAAAGGCACACATAGAAACACACATGTGGTGCCACAGCTTTGTCAACAAGCTAAATGCAGAATAGTGTATAGTCAACCCCTGTGGAAACACAGTACATGGCAAGAAATTACCACATAGGTGTTAACCGAATAAGTACATCAGGAGAAATAACAGACCTGGGGACACAAGGTGATATATATTCTGCATGTGACAACCATGTGTCTGTAGTGGTTACAGAAACATACCATATACCCACCTAATCATGAAGGTAAGCACAGCTTGGTTGGGGTAGGGCAATGTGCCTCTCCAGTCATCCATCAGCTGCCTCACAATTGTGTACAATGGCCCTTCAGGGATGTACCATAGCAGACACCTGCAGCAACTGGAAAGACCATACAAATACCCCACCAGGAGGATCGCAGAGCTGTAACAGATGCCATGTGTCGCCTGAGTAAAGAAACCGCAGCTCCACACAGTGCCATACTGCCTGGCTGGAGGTGAACTGTGCCTGATGTATAGAGCCATGACCAACCTGGTATCAATGGACATGTGGCACCATGTAAACACTGAATGCTGGTGACCTATGCAGCTGACAGGCCTGAACCCCAGCACAGACATAAACAGGACATGCTGTACCGATTGGTCCATAACCCAGAAGCTCACTCTACTCACGACTAAACTCCCACTACAGGATATCCAGGGAGTCCCTCAGTGACTGTCATCCAGAGGAATCATAATGACTGGTTGGGAGATGGTAGGTGTACCCTGGATATCACCTGTATGTCACGGGTAGACAGAGGCACAGCACACTAACTGTAACATATGTCAGGGCAAACACCAGTAAATGTGTGTTGAAGGACAAACACTCTCTGACTAGCATTACAAATGGACTAGGGCACATGGACATTGTTTGTCACTGTCAACACAAGTTGTGGAATACATTAACAATGTCGGACAATCATGTACTATGCTGTCCATATCTGAACAAAATGCAACATGGTCATATCTGCACAACTGGCCCTCAACCAATCTGGTGTGCTCACCATAAATATTATAAGCAGTGATAGGACTGAAACCGATTATACTGTCCACCACAGTGAAAGTACTGCACCAGTACACTATATGACAATACAACTGTTTGGTCAGCAGGAAAGGATGATGACAACTGTATGCAAACTATCCCATGGTGACCCTGCAGGCACAGCATAATGCCTGTTAGGTTCAGACACAAAGCAGTTGGGCAGTAAGAACACAACCTGATGTCCAACAGTCAACTGTACATGTGATATATAGATGGCATCCACACACAAACACAAATATGGTGGTCCACAAATCCCAACATAAGGAAAGGTCACACTGGGCATGCTCGTACACTTAGATAAATGAGATGTGGCAGTCAAGAAGCCATACAAACCGCGAACTGGGCATGCTCACACACTTAGGCCATGTCACAGTTCAGCAGTTACACACACATCTGACATTTCAATGTGTTAACACAGGAACCTCCCACAATACAGACATCTGCCCAGTGCACACAGTGAAGTTACAACAGAGACATAAGTAAAGTACTGGATCCCACTCACATGCAAACATCTCCCACAGTACACACGTTGTTTATAAAGATAGGGAAGGCTATGGCAATAAACACCCACAAACAGTATATGAGCAACAGATACTTGCATCTGACAGGTAAACATATGGCCGTAGAGTGCAATACCTGGCTGTTGTCCCTAGGGAATACAGAAGGCTATCCACAGTGTATTTGTCATTTGCCTCCACAGTACAGTAGGCCACTGTGCCTGTGCAAAGTTAATGCATAGATATGCTCTCCCCTGTACTGAAGGATAGTCACAGATGTGCATACCTCTTCATCCATAATGATGTCAGCACACTATACATATGCAGGAGCAGAAATTGTACCCAGTAATGTTAATAGCACGCTCCACTACTGCGTCTCTAACAAGTGTCATAACATAGTTAGGTAGGGGTTTGAATCTTGCAAGTGCCCAATGTGTGTGGGGGAGTAGTGTGTGCAATTCCATGTGTATGAGAAATGTCCCTTTTGGCAACTCGTACTACACAACACATGCTGCATATTCCACTGTCTAAACACTGATGATGTCAGCACCCTATAAGTACAGCAGGAGAAAACAATCACCTTAGTAATGCAAGTAGTGCACTCTGCTAATGCATCTCTCACAAGTGTCATAACATAGTTAAGTAGGGGTTTGAATCCTGCAAGTGCCCCGTGTGTGTGTGTGAATGTGTGGGAGGGAGTAGTGTGTACAATTCCATGTGTATAAGCAATGGCCCTTTTGGCAACTAGTACTACAAAACACATGCTGCAAATTCCACTGTCTAAACACTGATGATGTCAGCACCCTATAAGTACAGCAGGAGAAAACAATCCCCCCAGTAATGCAAGTAGTGCGCTCTGCTAATGCGTTTCTCACAAGTGTCGTAACATAGTTAGGTAGGGGTTTGAATTCTGCAAGTGCCCAGTGTGCGTGTGAATGAGTGTGGAGAAGTACTGTATGCAATTCCATGTGTATGAGAAATGTCCCTTTTGGCAACTAGTACTACACAACACATGCTGCATATTCCACTGTCTAAACACTGATGATGTCAGCACCCTATAAGTACATCAGGAGAAAGCAATCCCCCCAGTAATGCAAGTAGCCGACTCTGCTAATGCGTCTCTCACAAGTGTCATAACATAGTTAGGTAGGGGTTTGAATCCTACAAATGCCATGTGTATTTTTGTCACACAGTTTGTCCATGTGTGTGGGGGGGGTGTTCCCAATATTGCACGACATACATTATATTAGTAATGTCAATGCACACATGATGTATGTGTGTGCCACCTACACATATGTACCTGTGAACTGCAAGAGTTCCCATGTCTGAAGCCTGCCTCATGTGAATACATGGAATATGCATCAGACAACTGTATGACTGTGGTGTTCTGTTCAGGAGCTGCATGTGGTATGTGACTATACAGTGTGGGTTGTAGACGGTGTCATCCCACCAGCGAGGGATACATGATTGGTCTGGAGCATATAGTCCACATGTTGGTGATGAACAGGTGCAGCATGTTGTCACCACTTGTGGGAGTGGTAACAGGTTCTTCCATAGCAATGCAGGGAATGAATGATAGGAACCCTTCAGATAGGGTCTTGCAGCTAGAATAATGCTCACACTGCATGTTAGGGTAGTCGCAGTGCAACCATATAATGGTGTGTGTAGAGACCGTCATATTCCCAGTGTTGTCAGGAAGGCCAAGTGGGTTTCCTGGGTATGGGAGTGTGGTGTGCGCCAGACTATGAACCTGAAGGCAGTCTAACCCACTGTGTGTTGCACATGGAGAGGCTCTGATGCTTTGTGCAGTGCCATCAACCTGGGGGTGTGTGTATCTGAGGTGCCTTTGGATACATCCCCCCTGTTCTGGTTTGGTGCATGTGTAGAGGATGACAAGCATGGTATCAGGAATGACCTGGCACTGATGGTGTGCACCTGGTAGCCTTGTACCAGGAGTATGTTATTGCACGGATATTGCTGTACCCCATGCTAATGACAGTTTCCACTGCATGCATCTTGAGGTTTACACTGCTGCTGTTAAGTAGCATTGCTATTAGTGTCCCATCCCGTGTGATACCTGTGTAGGTGGCTATGTAATGTCAGCCTTGCATACAAGGTGTAGGTGGCTATGTAATGTCAGCCTTGCACACAAAGGCACTATCTAAAGTATTCAATTGTATTTATTACTGCTTGGTTGTAACTTGATTAAAGTGTAGCTATCATTCTAAGTCTTTTGGATTAAGCACTTGGGCTTCAGACCAGTTGTTTTACATTAGGAAGGTTTGTGGCAAGCACTGTGGTGGCAGGACAGGTAGCTTTCATCCTTCTAAGTTGGGAACTGCTGATTGAGAGCCCAGTGTCCAAGGGTATTAGTTCTGGTTTAGGCACTTGGGCTTCAGGCCAGTTATTTTACATTAAGAAGGTTCGTGGTCTGCACTCTTGTGGGAGAAGAGGCTGGACTCTGCCCTTCTGAGCTGGGAATTTCTGGTTAAAGGTTTATAGTGCCTGAATATTTGAACTGTATCTTACTGAAATTGGTACACCTTGTTTGCTCTAGCATAGACTAGATACAGGCCTGCTGAATCTAGCTTTGTTTATATGCTTGTTGTTTGTTTGCTTGTTATTTCCCTGGAAGCTAATTCCACCTAATACGCGGCTTCTCAGCGCTTCTGTGGATCACTAGTGATATCTGCATTGCTTACTGTACTAGTTCCTTGTTTCACTTGAAAGAAAGTTACTGTTTGTCGTTTTTTGCATTTAGTTACTTGTAACACATTGCACTCAAGTTACCCGGCACTTGCTCACTAAAGCAATTATATAAGTCAGCACTAAAAATTAAAAGCACTACACCCTCACTCCCCACTGGCCCTTGTTTTCAATTAAGGAATTCCCAATATTATTCTAGCATGTCCAAAGGTCAGTTGTCAATCTCCTCTCCAGTCCAGCTGGTGAATCTGGGAATCTTGAGGCAATGTTATAACTGCCTCATGTACACAGACAACCCTCTCCTCCTCCCACATAACACAAATACTTGCGAGAGATGCAGCTATTTAGCCAAACTGGAGGCTGAGCTCTCACAACTCAGGACTGGCAAGACCAGTCAGGAGGAGAAGGCAACTACACACACCACAAAACCAGCCTCACATAATGCTACCACACCACTGAATCAAACACATAAACACACAAAGACATACTCAGAGGCTCTGAGTAAAAATTTACCTAAACAGCAGAGGCCTCCAAAGCAGACACCCAAACAACTGCTACCTCAAGACACCCCACAAGCAACACATAAACCACAAAAGCAGTGTGCAAAGCAGTCACAGCCCTTAAGGCCAAATACAACACCAAACATACTTGTCATAGGTGACTCCATAGTCAGACACACTGACGTCCCACTCACCAGGCTGAACAAGGAGAGGGTCACAGTAAGCTGCCTATTGGCTAGAATCCGCCACATAACACAAGCACTCTGGTCACTCCACGGCAAGTACAAATATGACACAGTCATTGTCCATGCTGGTGTGAACGACCTGAGACGTACCTCCCTGGACCACATGAAAAGAGACATAGAGGAGCTCTCTGATTATGTAGCCCAGGCAGGTATGACCCTGACCCTGAGCAGTATCCTTCCTTCACCAAGAATGATGCCACAATATAGAGACAAGATGATCAGCTTTAACAATTGGCTTAATGTCTGGTGTCATTCAAAGGGGATCCAGTGTCTGTCTGCCTGGGATGACATGCTTGACAAGCCACGCTGCTTCACAAGGGACGGCTTGCACCTGTCACCCCTGGGATTCCGGATATTGGCTAAGGCTCTTGCCAGACCCATAGTGCCTTTTTTAGGCAAGGCTCAAATTCTAAACCTACCACCCTAGAAAACAAAAATGGGAAGAAACTGAGGGTAATGCTGCTCAATGCCAGAAGTCTAAATCTCAAAATGCACGCACTCGAGGCCCTTCTCAGTATGGAGAACATTGATGTCTGTGCTGTAACTGAAACCTGGTTCAAGGCTCTTGAGAGCACCCCGGCACTATTAGGTTTTACCTCATATCATGCGTTCCGGCCCCAAAACCCGGACCACACCAAAAGGAGGGGGTGTATCCATATTCATAAAGGATACCCACACCTCCAGGTTGGTGGCAACGCATAAGCTGAAACCATCCAGGTGCAACTAACCATAGGCAAAACTGCTCTACAAATTGTAGCATGCTACAGGCCACCCTCTCAAACTCAGGAACCCCACATAGCCTTCCTGAAGACACTGGAGGTTATAAATGTATCTCCAAACACCATTATATTGGGTGACTTCAACTACCCGAATATAGACTGGGAACATTACTCAAGCCCTAACCTTCTAGCTCAACGGTTCCTGGAGTTCATAAATTCAAATGCCATGGAACAGCTAGTCACTGTTCCCACGAGAGGAGAAAATATACTAGATCTCATTATCACAAACATGGGGACAAAATGCTCCACACCGGAAGTATATCCCTCATTGGTGAGATTTGATCATAAACTAATCTCACTGGAAATCCACATCCCGCCCCCACCCCAAACAAAAAAGACCACAGTGAAGAACTGCTCTAAAGCAAACTTCACACTACTCAAGACCGGTGTGGTATCCTTCAAGGCCCCTGAGCCAGTGGAAACCATAACCCAAGCTGCGGAAGCCCTTACAAATGCCTTCTATGAACACCTCCAGGACTGCATGGATCAGGCAATCCCAAATAAAACCAAGACTCTTTCCACAAAGGGCAAACGTCCAGTCTGGTGGACCCCAGCCATTAACAAACTTTACAATAAGAGGAGAAAGCTATTACATGATAGAACAAAATCCATAAAAGGGAAGTCACCCCTGATCATTATTAGTAAAAAAATACGAGCACTCATAAAATCAACTAAGGCCAATTTTGAGAGAAAAACTGCCATGGATTCAAAGGAAAATCATAAGGCCTTTTTCAGCTATGTTAGGAACCTGGGTGGAAACTCCCAGATATGCTCAGAATTAGTCCAAAATGATACAAAAATCACTGAACCCACAGACATTGCCAACATACTGGCAGACAGGTTCAGTGCAAACTTCACCCCTCTCCCCTAAAGGAGAGATAACTATCCCAGCAGAGTGTAGCCTCCCAGACATCTCAAATGCACAGGTGAAAGCTGCTCTCTCTAAAGCTAAAAGCACAGCATCAATGGGACCGGATGGTGTCCCCAGCTGTGTGCTACACGAGCTAAATGAGGAATTAAACCCGCACATAAGGTAGCTGTTTAATCTCAGCCTTACCACAGGATACGTGCCCAAGGAGTGGCGTACGGCAACTGTGGTCCCACTCCACAAAGGCGGTGCCTCTACGGACCCTGGTAATTACCAACCCATAAGCTTAACAAGTCTAGTCTGCAAAGCTATGGAGAGGATCATAACGGAGCTCAAACAAAGATATAGGGAACTTGCAGACATTGGACCCGACCCAGTTTGGCTTCGTCAAGGGCAGATCATGCCTTTTGAACTTGGTCGACTTCTTCGAAACAGTCACCAAGGCCATTGATGAGGGAAAGGCAGTCCATACAGCCTACCTTGACCTTGCAAAGGCCTTCGACACAATACCCCACTCGGGTATTGTACAAAAACTTACCAGCTTAAATGTAAACCCATATGTCACAAGATGGGTTGCAAACTGGCTTAAGGACAGAACCCACAGGATTAGAGTTGCTGGCACTATGTCAGACTCCAAGCCGGTCACAAGCGTTCCCACAGGGCTCAGTCCTTGGCCCCCTATTGTTCGGCATCTACTTCTCAGAAGTACAGGCCAACATGGGAGGACTTTGGCTGACAAAGTTTGCAGACGACTGCAAACTGGGCGCCATAGTGGAAAGTGCATCGGACACGGATATCCTTCAGAAGGGACTCACGGAAACAGATAGCTGGTGCCAGAGCCATGGCCTGAAGTTAAACGCCAAAAAATATATAGTCATACCCTTCAGGAAAAACAAGGTAACCCCAAGCTACCATATAGGTGGCAATCCACTAAGCACAGAAGAGGTTATCAGGGACCTGGGGACCAAGGTTGACAGTGGCCTTTCTTTTGGCACTCACGTTGCTAAAGTGGTTAGAAAGACCTTCTACATTGCCCACCTGATCATGAAGGGATTCACATCCAGATCTAGTGAGGTCATTGTTCCCCTGTATTCTTCACTTATCAGACCAATGATCGAGTACAATGCCCCATTCGGGATGTATCGCACCCGACATCTGCAGCAATTGGAGAGACCCCAAAAGTTCCTCACCAAAAGAATAAAGGGACTCCAAAATCTGTCATATGCTGTCATATGCTATTCAGTCGCATACCGTCTGCTCAGAGGTGACATGTGCCTGACATACAAGACCATGTCCAACCCGGAATTAATGGACATGCTCCACCTCAAAAAATCCAAATCCACCAAACCCACTAGAGCAAGCGACTTAAACCTTAGCACGGATATAAATAGGATGTGCTGGAGGGATAGATTTATCACTCAGAGACTCCCTATGCTGTGGAATAAAATCCCGGTCCATGTGAGGCAGAGCACTTCGCTGGCTCTGTTCAAGAGAAATCTTGACCTGTGGATGGGAGATCATATGTTTATCCCGGGAATCATCTCTGTGTCACTGCTGGACAGAGGCACAACAAACTAATGGGCACAGTATTTTTTCATATAAGGGGTGACGTAAGCCACAAAAATTTGGGCTAGGCTTATAAATGCCTTAGGGCAGATAGCCTAGTATAAACCTATGAACCTATGAACCTATGTGTGTAGCAACAGCCTCTGCCAATATACAACAGCCCATGGGTGACAAGTGCAAGCTGTCCCAAGCAAAGCAATGTGGCATGTCCAGCATGTAATCCCACACTGACAGGCATTGGATCCCCTTTGAATGTCACTGAAAGATACATTAATTGCAGAAACTGATGATCCTGTCTACATATTGTGGCAGCATTCATGGTGGGGGTGAGATGCTACTCAAGGCCAGGGTCATACCAGCCTGTGCCACAAGCTCAGATAGCCCCTCTATGTCCCCTAACATGTAGTCCAGGGAGGTGCGTCAGAGGTCATACACACTGGCACAGACAATGACTGAGTCATACTTCTACATGCCTTGGAGTGACCAGCATGCTTGTGTTATGTGGTGGATAATACTGCCCGACAGGCAGCTCAGCGTGACCGTCCCCTTGTTCAGCCTGGGAGCAGGACCTCAGTGTACGTGACAATAGAGGTACCTCATACAACTGTAGCAGGTGTGTTGTCTATCCGTATGTCCTATGACTGTTTGGCACACAGGCTTTGTGAGCTATGTGTTGCATGTGCTCTGCTCTGGCTTAATGTTTGCTTGTGTGTCTGCTTTGCAGATGTCAGTTGCTCAGGCAGGATGCTATGTGTTTTGGTGCTGTCATGCATGGTATGAGGTGTGACCTTGTAGTGCCAGTGTGCTCTTGTGAGCCTTGAACCTGTTGTGTAGTACTGCACAGATATCAACATCCTGAAACATCTGCATTGCAGAGTCATGTGTGAACAGCATGCAACTCGCAGTTGACATGGCCATCATTGAGTATCAATATGTACATTGTTGTATCCCCTGTGCTACCTATGTAGGTGGCCATCCCTTCACAGTCTCACCACCAGTATGCAAAGATGTGCAGACAGAACACTGTGGTAATTACTATGGGTGTACAAAACAATACAATGACATTCACACTGTAACTGCATCAGGCATGCAGGTATATACCCACAATGCTATCATTACACTGTACTGTTGTCAACATCATACTATTACAATATGTCTATGTACTCACCCTGTGCATCAGTAAAATGTTAACCTGTTCCTGCACTGATTTTACAGATTACAGGAGGTGGCACAGTTTCATCATATGCACAGGGTGTGTACCTGGTATGCCTGAGTCTGCCACTGATACAACCAATTGACATGTCTGTGTGTGTGTGTTGGTGAGGGACAGCAGTACAAGATGGGGCAATGTTGATGCAGTGTGTGTGTGTATGTGGTAGCCCTAGGTGTTATCACTTTGCATGTGTGTATGAATGCACACAGTCCCACCTCATGGCTGCCATATACAGGTGTTTGTGGACAGCCACAGACTTTACCTGCCAGGTCATACAGATCACTGTCTGTGGCCATGGACACAGTACCTGTGCCTGGCAGGGGTGCTACGGACCATATCAGGTACTAAGCCAGACCAGGTACTGTCATCAGAAGCAGGTGTTTGTTGACTGGAGACAGGTCCCTGTTGGGACTGTCCAGCGCCATGTGCACGTGGTCTCCTGGGGCGGTCCGATGACAGCAAAGACCCAGCATTGCTGGGGCTGCTGCTGGCTCTATGTGAGAGGCTGCGGCCCTGTTGTCATCCGCGACGGCTGCCAGCTGCTGCTGTTGCTGGCATACGGCCACGTTGATGCCTCAACTGTCCACCATTGCCCTGGCTCATGGACATATAGTTGTGGAACAGATCTAATGTGTCCCCACAATGTCTGTCAATGACCTCTGTGAAGTTGCGGATGGCAGATGCAACATCACGCATACTGTCACTCATGGCTGTGTGACATGCTCTCAGCTCCCTCAGACCCTGTCTGGTGTACCGTTCCATACGTGACTGTGCCTACATTACAGCCCGAAACATAGCTGGGGTTGAAAGACCTCTGTGGGCACATCTGACAGGGGCGGTACGCCCACGAATGCTCCCACGAGAACCCATGGACGTCTGTCTGTGTGGTACTGTGTCAGGACCCAGGCCATGGCTGCAGTGTGGGGATGCATGTGTCACCGGTACCACATTACCCTGGTCAATGCCCACTGTATCCTGTCCATCACCTAGGGACATTGGTGACAAAGGATGTATTGGCAGGATGACTGTGCGCATTGATGGGGTCAATAGTGTAGTGTCAATTGGCTGACCAATGACGGACCCTGGCACACCTACCTGTGCCATTACACAGGTATCATCATTATCACTATCCACGGCAGCTGATTCAGGTTCCCTGCTGCACGACACCAGAGCAGCACCAGAACCTGTGGGAGTAAGACAGGAAACACAGTTTACAATGTGTACACAATGCCACCACTGATGCACACATGCACACATGGGCACATGCACACATGCACACATGCGCACATGTGCACATGCACACATGCACACATGCGCACATGCGCACATGCACACATGCACACATGCACACATGGGCACATGGACACATGCACACATGGGCACATGCACACATGCACACATGCACACATGCACACATGGGCACATGCACACATGCACACATGCACACACTTCAGTATATGAGATATCAACCCACAGACACAAACACACCTGCAAACACATAGCACTACTGCTTCAGCCTATTATTACTATTAGTATACGGAGTATTGAAGGTAATGGTATTACACACTCGCCAGCATGGATAGGCAGCCTTGCTGTTACACCAGAGGGACCTGCAGAAAAGAGACATTTATTGTCAGTGGGCACAACTGTGCCATTGATACTGTGGACATGATACAGCTCAGTAGTGCAACAGTTAGCTTCCACAGGTGTACTGCAGATATTGAGGATATCACTAATGCACAATAATTACCAAGATTACAGCTACAAAACGAGGACACACCTCACACATGCATAACCTAACAGTGTACAGAATGGTCAACTATACACATGGCATGTTACCTGCATGGTCTGTGTCCTGCTGCTGTGTGGCTCCAGCCTCCATCATTACACATGTATGCTGTTGTTGTTGCTGCTGTGCTGGAGCCACAACACTCAGGAGTAGATCCTCCAGTCTGTTGAGGGGGAGATGTCTAGCTACCCCACCACCTGTGGCAAGCTGCTGCCTGTGGATATCCGATGCACGCTGACGGACATTTCTAATTAAATCACTGCAGTGATGGCGTACCTGCTCATATGTCTGGTTATGTGTGCCTATGCAATTTACCCGACGGACCAGGTCTTGCCACAGTGCAGCCCTCTCCTGCTGGTTCTGGCTGGTGTGGGAAAAGAGTACAGTGAAATCCCGCACCAGGCTCTGGTGTATCTCCTCCTCCTCTGCAGTGGAGTAGACAGGGTTCTGCTGGTGAACCATGGCCCTGAAAAGGAGAAGGAAAATATGTCAGCAATATCTGTCAGCAAACTATAGCACACATAATACACATAATACTCGACTGCAGTGATATAACTTAAGCACCATATATAGCATCTGTCTGTCTATTGGGGGATACACATGTACATGACCAGATATCAGTGCTCATCCGACAACTGTGCAACAGTACCTGGCATACTCCATATGACAGACTAGTATACTGCAGCAGTCAATACACTGTTTCAGGTACAATATACACCCTCACACTTGGGGTTTATATCAAGGTACTGTATGGGGAACATTATCAGCCCATGCACTGCACACAATGCACATTATATATTTCACTGGTATTGCACACTACTCTTACTTGCCATAACCCTACCTACACCACAGTGACATACAGGGTAACACAGCACAACATATGGCAATGTAGTATGTGTTGATCGCAATACCTCACACACCTGTCTCTGGCCTCACACCAAGGACACACACTACCATGACAGACAGACAGTCATGGTGAACAATCACACCAGTACACAACATGCACCCAGTCACTAGCACACTCATTCCACCTCACATATTCCGTTTGCAATGTGTTCATGGGTGCGTATTGTGTCCTAGGTAGGTAGTGTGCTTTTGGCCCTGGGCCTACAGCAGCATACTGTTATGCTACCCTGCCCCTTGTGACACATGTGTTATGATCATACCTGCTCCTTACAAACAGTTAAACAGGGTGACTCATATGGCATATTACCTATCTGCATAACATTCAGCAGGGGTATGTCTGACATCTACTCATGGGGAGCCTTGCTTCTTAATTCTGTGTGGTCTACTACAGGGTATGTCATATCTGTGGGTAGGGGCCTGTACCTCCACCATGTGCTCTATACTGCAGTGACAAGGATGACAGACATAGGTAATTTGTGTTGTGGATGTTGGAGGTGTTACCATGGTTGTTAGACAACTGTCATGGGTGTGACCGAACTATGTATATCCAGCAGTGGTAACCTCTATGTAGGTAGTCTGTGTGTGCTCTGTGGTGTTTGAGTGCATTGACACAGTTACTTGCATATGTCTGTGTCCTTCTCCATATCTGTAGCTGTCATGGGAGGTACATACCATGTAGGACATTGTGGGGTGTGGAGGGGTACAGTGACCTACATGTCCATAGCTGACACACCATTTACGCTGACACATTCCATGTACAGATATTATAGGACTAGTGTGCCACTGTGTATATCGATGTGGAGCCTATTGTACACTTGTTGCCCCTGTTCCCCCCTGACACATGCAATGGTGGGCAGGCATGTACATATGTGGTGGTTACTGGTGTCAGTGTTTTTGAATGGGGTATGGTACTCCAGTATCCACACTGGTGTTCACTCCATGCCTGTGACACCAGGCACCTGTTGCAAGACATCTGCACTCATGTGCCTCACACAGTCTATATATGTATATATATATATATATATATATATATATATATATATATATATATATATATATTGATATATTTATATCTGTATATGGATATATATCTGTTTGTATATATGTATATCAAATATGTATATATAGATGTAGATATATACATATAGATGTGGGGAGAGAGGGGGAGAGAGTGAGAGAGAGACACAGGGTGAGTGAGAGTGTGAGGGGGTGGGACAGAGAGAGAGATAGTCATATACAGACATATCTGTTGTCAGTCAGATCTATCTGTATATGTATAAGTCTCTACAGATATCTATATATGTATGTGTGTATTACATATATCTGTACGTACATATTCTACCAATCTGGATGTCTGTGCAGTAAGTGAGAACCTGGTTCAAGGCTCCTGAGAGCACACCAGCAGCACCAGGCTATACCCCATATCATGCGTTTTGGCCCCAGGACTCAGGACAAAACAAAAAGGGAGGGGGTGTGTCCATATTCATGGAGGACACACACACCTCCAGGTTAGTGGCAACACATGAAGCATCACAGACCATCCAGGTGCAGATAACCGTAGGCAAACCTGCTATACAACTGGTAGCATGTTACAGACCACCCTCCCAATCTCAGGGACCACAGTCAGCCTTCCTGTAGACATTGGAGGATATGAATGTCCCACCACACACCATCATATTGGGATACTGCGACTACCCTAACCTACACTGGGTGCATTATTCTACCCTAAACACCCTAGCCCAAAGGTTCCCAGATATCACTATGTCAAATGCAATGGAACAGCTAGTCACCTCTCCCACAACAGGAGATAATATACTAGACCTGATCATCACAAACATGGGAACAATGTGCTACACACTGGAAGTATACCCCTCACTAGTCACATCTGACCACAGACTAATCCCCCTGGATATACATATCCCACCTCCCCCAAAACACAAAAGACTACAGTGGGAAACCTCTCACATGATGACTTTACACTTCTTATAACTGAGTTGGTATCCTTAATACCCACTGGTCCAGTGTAAACCACTTCCCACGATGCAGACACCTTCACATATGCTTTCTACAGACATTTCCAAGAATGCATGGATTATGCAATCACAAATGAAACCATGACCCTCTCCACCAAGGGCAGGCTTCCTGTCTGGTGGACCCCAGCATTCACCAAATTGTATAACAACAGAAGGTAGCTACTGCACGGCAGAGCATACTTCCATAGAGCTACAGCATCTCTGATCAGCATTAGAAGAAAGATACGTTTTGTCGTACAAACATGCAAGGCCAACAATGAGAGGGACATCGCTATGGCCACTACAGATAACCACAAGGCCTTCCTCTGCTATGTTACACACCTGGTTGGGAACCCTCAGTTGTGTTCACAGTTAGTTCACAGTGACAAACGCTACACTGAACACACAGATAATGCCAACATTCTGGCAGACAGGTTCAGTGCAGGTTTCTCCCCTCCCTCACCACACATGTGGACTTACTTATCCCAGCTGACTGTAACCTCCCTGTCATCTCAGATGTCCAGCTGGGAACCACTCTCAGCAGAGCTGTAAACACAGCATCAATGGGACCCAACGGTATTGCAGGTTGCATGCTACATGAACTGCAAGAGGAGCTACACATGCACATTACATGCTATTCAGCCGTAGCCTTACTACAGCATATGTACCTGGACACTGGCATAGAGCAACAATAGTTCCACTCCACACAGGAGGCACCTCTACAGACCCTGGTAACTACCGCCCCATAAGCTTAACCAGCCTGGTATGCAACACTATGGAAAGGATCATTATGGTACCCATACACAGAGACATTAGGGACTTAGACACTTGATCCCACCCGGTTTGGCTTTGTAGAGGGCAGATCCTGCCTTATGAACCTGGTTGACCTTTTCAAATCAGTCACTAGAGCCATTGATGAGGGCACAGCGGTCCATACAGCCTACATGGACTTGCCTACGGCTTTCGACACAATACCGCACACTGGCATCATAGACATGATCAACAGATGAAATGTAAATCCATATGTCACATGATGGGTTGCAAATCGGCTAACGGATTGAAACTCTACAGTCAAACTCACTGGTGCCATTTCAGACTCAGAGCCAGTCACATGTGGTGTCCCACAGGGCTCTGTCCTGGGACTGCTCATGTTCGGCATATCATTCTCAGATGTGGAAGCAGACATGGGATGGTAGTGGCTGACAATGTTCAAAGATGACTGCATACTAGGCGCCATAAGCGGTACACCTGCTGACATATACATCCTACTGACAGGCCTCATGGACACCAACAACTGGTGCTGGAGTCATGGCCTTACACTGCATGCCACGTAATGTATACTCATACCCTTTTGGACGGACAAGGTACCTACACATTATCACATAGACAATAACCCACTGAGTACAGACAAAGTAATCAGAGACCTGGTGACACTGTTCAATGCTGACCTCTCATTTGACACCCACGTTGCCAAAGTGGTTGGATGGACTTCCTATCTTGCCCACCTCATCATGAAGGGATTCACATCCACATCAAAAGGGGTCATTGTACCCCTATACTCCTCCCTTATCAGGCCCATGACTGTGTACTATGCCCCATTTGGTTTGTACCTCACCTGGCACTTACAACAGCTAGGGGGACCCCATAAGTACATGACCAGGAGGATCAAGGGTCTGCAACAACTGTCATATGCTGCCAGACTAACGTAACACATGCTCTATTCCATAGCATACTGCCTACATAGGGGTGATCTGTGCCTGATGTAATAGGCCATGTTCAATCTGGTATTGATGGACATGTTCCACCTCATACAATCCAAATCCATCAGAAGCACGACAGCTACAGATTTAAACCTCAGCACACATATGAATAGGACATACTGTAGGGACAGATCCATCATTAAGAGGCTTCCCATACTGTGGAACAGGATCCCAGTTCATGTTAGGCAGAGACCCTCACTGACACTCTTCATGTGCATTCTTGACAAGTGGATGGGAGATCATAGGTTTACAGCAGGGGTCTTCTCTGTGTCACTACTAGACAGAGGCACAGTAAACTAATGCTATTATGTAGGGTCTTCACTGTGTCACTACTATACAGAGGCGCAAGTTTCTAAATCGATTCTATACACTGTCTGCAGATAGCCTAGTACAAAACTATGACACTGTGAAACTATATATGTCTATGTATTTCTACATCCCTCTCTATCTATGTATACACATATGCATATTATATATATATATATATATATATATATATATATATATATATATATATATATATATATGTATATCGAGATATGTATGTATATACTCCTTTTTAGCTCCACATATGCATACACACAGTAACGTACTGCTGAACATCCATTACTGTACAACCTACTTGTACATTGCACTACAACTTACATTGCTATGTGCACATAGCTATCGTCACATACATATGTATGTGGAGCCTTCAGTGACAGTTTCAGTATGTCCCCAGCCCTATGCACATCTTCATATACATAGATACAGACCAATAACACATCTGGAGGGTTCACAGTATGTAGAGTATTATAGTAGTACTTTACATTACCTGTGTTTGTTGCAGCTGTTTGTGTTGGCTTGCAGTTGCTTGGCCTGCTGTCTGCCTCTTTGCTTTGTTGTTTCAGTTTTTTTTTATTTTCTTTCTTTCTTTCTTTCTTTCTTTCTTTCTTTCTTTCTTTCTTTCTTTCTTTCTTTCTTTCTTTTTTCTCTCTCTCCCTCTATCTCTCTACCTCCAGCAGGTGCAATGACAGTATTGCATGTGTGGATTGGGAGTATAGGATGCTTTTTTAGGTATCTGCACATTTCCATGTGATGGCCTCTGCACCAATTGTTAGCCAGCATTCACTAATTGCATGCAGCCTGTTGTGTAGTGATTGCAGTTCTCACTGTGATTACAGGACTGTGCTATAAAAAGGTCTGTTAGGTAGGCATAGCCCTTTCAGATTATCAGGGTGGGGACCATGCTGGTTTGCTGTGGACACTCTTCTGTGAGTGTAAGGGTTGGTATGTCTCTCATATTTCAGGCTGTGTTGTAGACACTGCAATGCATGTTGTTCTGTAAGCTGAGTATTCCTTCCTCCAGTGTCCTGTTCTCCATGTGTATGTAAACTGACACCTACGACTAGTAATACTGTGTATATGTGTGTGTGTGCTTTCCTGTGGGGATTGTGGTGTAACTGGCATATAGCAGTGGCTCTTGCAATCTGTTGCTATGACTTCAATATTTGGCCTTTACATTCACTTGTTGTATGCCTGCTAGGTGTCTTTCCTGTAATGTGTTGCAATGGCTTTCCTATGTTCCATTTACATTCACAGCTTGTAATGCTTGCTAAATCTGTTTGGGCAGCAATTCCCTATGTGTTTGTTGTAGTAGGGTGTTACTGCATGCAGTGTGGTCTGGCCATGGTGTGGGCCTTGACACTTACAGGGGTATTTGATCATGCTGCTGAGCAGGCCTCAGATACTCTCCGGTGCATCTTTTATCAGCCTCATGCAATGGTATATAGCAGTGGGTTACTCCAATGACATATTCTGATACTCTGCAGTTGTGACTGTGGGTTATTTCAAGCATATGTGTTAGTACACCATTTGTGCCGTGCAGGTGGTGCATACCTTCAGTCAGTCATAGTTATAATTGCATGTGTAGTTACACCTTTCTGCCTACTGTTAGTACATTTGACAGGGTGTCAGTGGGGCACAGTTGACATTTGTTTTCACATCAGGAACATCCCTGTAACTCAGTCACAGTTGCTATGTCTGATCTCTTAACTATTCAACTATGGCAGTGTTTATCCTGCTCTGAGTATGTGTGTGGCTTGCCAGATGCTACTGTGACATTATTACCTAGTAGCTACCAACTAGCATGACTGTTTCTCAGCACACAGTACTATTTTACAAATCCACTAGATTTTACAGTAAATATACATGACATGTTTTGTGTACTAGACTTGCTATATTCCCTTTACATTACTTCCTACTATTTTATGATATCTTTCTTTCAGCACAATGTTCTTGTATAGCAGTCATGGCGGCTTAGTGGTAAGTCATGCAGACTAGTGTCTCCAAGGTCCTGGGTTCGAGACTGAGGGAGGTATTTTATTTTGCTGCTGATAAAACTACAGGCCTTGTTATTCAGAGTGACTAAGGTACTTTTAAGCAGTTGTAAGTGGGTTAGCGCTGGTTTGTGTGGAGCTCACGCATGCACACTGCCGCTTAGCTTTGCGCACACCCACTTACTACTGCTTAAAAGTGCTTACTCTCGCGCACACCCTCGCTATTTTCTTTTAAAGAAAAGAAAATGGGGAGATAGGAAAGTGGTGAAAAAGGGGACACAAAGAGGGTAGGACAGTAGGAAAACAAGTTTGGGTTTTGCAGAAGGGATGTAGGAAAGACCCATAGCTGCCCATTTCTTCGTCAGCAACAGCTGTGCATATGTTTGTAATTTGCTGTGAAATTTGAAACCTTCCACCCCTGAGAGAGGTGTGAGGACAACAATAATATTTGTTGTACAGCCAATTGTAATTGCCAGTTTACATGTCCAGCAGACATGTGTGCAAAATGGGCAGCAATGCATGAGGCGTAATTTTTTTGTAGGTACAGAGTGCCCTTTTTTTTTTTCAGGTGATAGCGGTATGTCAGGTACAGGAAGTCGGTATAGCTGGGGAGGTAGGTAAGGGAGGTTAACAGACAAGACAAACAAGATACATACAGGGGTGGTGTATGACACATGTGGGGAGGTTACACAATTGACAGGGACGGATGTTTGGATATCTCGAGCCCATAAGCCCACAGATGGCAACAGTGGAACTGAGATCCCCACCCATGGGCAGTTGCCACTGTGCCTTCACTGCCCAAGACGGGACTGTGCTGGGGGATGTGTAGGCCGGGCAACAGGTATGCCCGTGAGTTGTGCCACCCATGCCTCAAGCTGGCGTAGGGGCCCAAGCACAGCGTGCCAGATCTCCCTACACATCACAGTCCAGACACTATGGAGGGTGAGTGGATGTTCTCCTCCAGCCACACTTGCAGAGGGGGGACAAGCCCCATCCCCTGCAGCGCTTCCACCTGCAGGTGGCACAGGGCCACCGGAGGAGGGTCCGGCCTGGGCACTACTGCCAGGTGCACTCGCCAGCTGAGGTGGCAGAGGTGGGTCCACTGGAACCCGCCTTCCCTGTCGTCCTATGTTTTGCATTATGTTATGACAGTTTGGGTTAGTAACGTACAATACCATTCACAATTAGTTGTAACAGCATGCATTAGTATTCCCATTAACCAAACACCCATAAATTCAAGCCATTGAACAGCAAGTATAACACATGCATAATTTTAACAGCAATACACAATCCAACAACATGCAGGGTTGATTGATGGCAACAGGCCATCAGGTTTGGATGTATGAACAGGGCACATGCATCAACATACATGCAAATATGTATGAACCAACAGGACAAATGTCCAGGGGTGTTAATTGTGATTGCACATACCCATTTCACGTGGAATGGATTATTTGTGGTTATAGGGTAGGGTGAAGAAATATTTCATTAACAACTTCAAATACCTATACATATGCTGTACATTTCTACTAGCTGCAGATATATACACACTACAGGTCTGACTACAGTTTCCTATGTGATAACTAATTCAGGTTGGTGATAGGAATGTTACTGCTACATCAATATACATTTCATATTTATTCATACACATTCATATCTGGCTCTGTTCAGCTAAATCATCCTGCTACATTTGCTTTATATGGCTATAGACAACTGTGGATGTTTGGTATTTTATACAACCATACTATCTGCATATTGCAAACTGAGAGCAACATATCCAGATTTTGGGACACACATTTCAGCTTCAGTACTTTTTTCAACACATGTTGCTGTTTGGTTCTGCCTGTCGCATTAATTTCATTCTGTACTGACTGCAGTATACTTTATTCAGGAGTTATTACTACTTTATTGGTGGATTCATACCTCTTTCTCACACTCTCTCACTTGTTTTATTTTTAAAATTCAGGGTGGCACTTAATTTTAGGCTTTATTGACATGTTTTACTTTTAGTTATGACAATCCTTTCCAACAGTCTCACTTATGTCATGTTTCAGTATTTCAAAAGGGATATATTTCACACATGTGTTTTACTCAGCTTCTGTAGCTGTACTTTTCAGCCTGCTGCAGGTTATGTACTATTATATTACAGGTGGGACATCTTTATTTCAGACTTGTTTCATTTTTATGTTTGGATTACAGGCTGCATCACACTTTTGTAATCAAGCAATACTTGCAAACTCTCTTACACTGTTACTTGCACATTTTATTTATAAGTGACTACACTGCACTCTTTTGCAAACTGTCATACTTATATATTTTTTTACAGTTACAGGGAGAGAATTACTGACCTACCTGGTGGTGCAACTGCACCAGCCTATTGGCATAGGCTCGACGGTTCCCGGAACGGACACCTGCAGCTGTAATATAAATGAAGTAATATTGGAATACAAATCTCCATAATATCAGCTAGGTTAATTTCTTACATAAATAATTACATGTAACTTACTCAGTAGTGGGGCGTTGGACATTTGCCGGGCCTCTTGGATCCAACGGTTCAGTTGGTCCTGCTTCCATCTCTTCAGGTCCGCATGGTGGTGACGGACCTGTTCACCAGTCCTTGGTATTCCTGTGGCACTGGTGAGATCATGTGCCAACCGGTCCCTTGCCTCAGCCCTATATGCTCCCCACAGGACCTGGCCCTGCATGAGTTGAGCCTCATGATCATGGACAAGGAGCCAAACCATATATTTGGACTCCTCAATGCCCCACCTCTGTGCTCGGAAGCAACTACCCTCTCCTACACCTGCCATCCTGGCTGCAAGTTGGTTCCACAATCGGTTATGCTGTGTATTCCCACCTATGGGGCTTATATATGCCATTTTTCCCGCACTTATCTGTGATTGGCCATTTTGGAATTGTATCAGCTTCACAAAACCTGCTTTGTCATGCTCCTCTTTCTATTCATTCCTATATATATATATATATATATATATGCTATTACTGCATTTCGAAGTGCAACTGTCATGGCTTACTTGTTCAGTACTTTGACTATGGTGCATGTTATCCTGGGTTCGAAGCTGGCCATTGCTTTTTATATTTTCTGACTGTCTACACAGGCTAGGAGGTGTGCCTGTGTAAAGGCAGTTTTGATTCAGCATGCTCAACGTTGACCGTCGGTTAGCTTGTTGGTGCGGTGCGCAGCTCCACGCAAATGGGTCACGCTGGCGTACGCGCCATTTGGCTGTCAGCACACATATTACACTCAGCTCAGCTACAGGCACACAGTTTAAGCATGTTAAGATGCTGCTCAACCCAGGGCACTCATTTTACACCTGTTAAACCACTGCTCACCTACGGGCACTCATTTTACACCTGTTAAACCACTGCTTACCTACAGGCACTCATTTTACACCTGTTAAACCACTGCTCACCTACGGGCACTCACTTTACACCTGTTAAACCACTGCTCACCTACAGGCACTCATTTTAGACCTGTTAAAACACTACTCACCTACAGGCAGATATCCTCAACTTGTTAGACTGTAGCTCAGCTATAGGCACATCTGACATTTTTTTTTATCTCGCATTTCTTCAAAATACTTGGCCCATTTCATTACATTTTACATAAAATATAATTTTATATATGTACATATATGTCAGGGACTTGTTTTGTGCTTATTTCACTAAAAATAAAAATTGATGTTGTGGGGGCTCGAGCCATGACTGCCTCCTCTTCAGCCGGCGTCTGTACCGCTACGCTATTGCTTCTTGGCTTACTTTGCATATTTAGTTCTTATATGCTTTTCCACTGACTGCTAACTGTGGCTAAGCGACGGGCACGCCCACGCAAACGAGCGCACTCACGGGCAAACATCTTTACAACTTATACAAAAAAATATAAGACATTCATTTATACATTTTATGTTCATAGTCTGTGGGGGCATGTGTTGTGTTTATTCACATTTACACGGACTTTCTTGTGGGGGTTTACTTTCGGGACTTTTACTCTTCTGGGGGCGTGTCCATTTGCAGGGCTCACCCTACGGACACGCCTCCTACTGTCTTACACGGACCGTGTTAGCCTTAGGTGTGATTCAGCATGCTCTCATGCATACGCATGGCATGCTGACGTCACACTGTTTAACTGCAGCCTCCGTGTAAGCCTTGTAACTCTTACATGGAGGCTTTGTGAATCCTGCCCATTCTCTTTTTCCAACTAATTCTCAAATGAACCTATCTTTCTCATAAACTACACAAAGGTTTTTTCCCTATTTTTCCACTAAATTCCTATCTCCCAAAAAAGAGGATGATTTGTTTTACAAATCATCTGTAATGACTCTACTATCTAGTATAAATGTGGTAATGAGAACTTTATTACCACCATATCTAGATTTCAGAGTGACCAAATTTGTATAAACACATTTTCCTGTCTATTTGAAATAAGTGGTACATAAAAAAAACATTCCTTCATAGTTAACCCTTCATCCTTTATTTCAGCTATAAATTCAGCAAGATAACCCCTTTCTCAAAACATCTCTGCTAGAATATCACATCCTTTATAAAATACTTCCATGTCAGATATCATTCTTGCTAGATAAACTAGTTGTCCTTTCTTATTTGTACTTATTTATATATTTATTTTATGTTTGGGGTGCCAGCTGTTATAATACAAAAAGAAATTGGTGAAGGTTGTTTTTCTGTATGCTCATAGAATTTTTGGTAGATTATAAGGAGGAACAGGTAGTATGAAAACTGGCAGATGAGTGCAAAGTTATGAAGTGGCAGTGATATATTGCTTGCAATTTGTGAAAGCAGTAAAAAAAAGTATATGCATATTAAGATGCAATATAAATTGTATTTCCTTGCCACACTGAAGGTATTTTGGAATGATGTGCCCTTGAATTCATTCAAAATCTTGTAGTTGCAATGCTCCACATGTTAGCATGATGATCAGCAGATACATTGAATATGCATGCTGCTTATCATGCCTACACATTTGCAGATACCTTTTCATGGTCAGAAATAGTGTTTCCAGCTATGGATAGGTGTTTTCAAGCACAAGCACAAAATGTGAATAAAACAGCTTGCATATAGGTAGTGCTCAGATATGAACATGTGCTGTAGCCCAGATATAAAAAGAGTGATTACAGGGAAAGAATAGAGTACTAGGGTAAGTGAAATCAGGGAACTGGCACACTAAATCATGTTATAATGAATAATTGATATTGAAGAGGGAAATGTTTAAAGTATACTCATATCCCACATGCAAATGTGACAAAAGTGTATAAGAATCAGTTCTGACATAAATCCTGCAATATTGATGTAATGATAATTAAATGTTAATGGCAATCCCACAGTTATGCACATAAATAAAAATAGACATGCTAATAAAGTATGTCATAGTGACATAAAGCTGCGGTGTAACAAAGGGGATCGAAAGGGGATCGAAAATGTGACATACATGAATTAAACATTGACTGGAAATAACAGCAAGGACTGAAGAAACTTTATGGGATGAATGAATAGAATGCAGTTATTGCATATGAGAAGTGTGTGTGTGTGTATATATATATATATATATATATATATATATATATATATATATATATATATATATATATATATATATATAACTTGTGCATGCAAGCTGACACCACCCCTACATTCTCTACCTCAGAATGCAAACTCAAGAACAAAGGAATGTTACAGCTATAATCTCAGGTAAATCAGAAATAGATGTGTTTTTTTCTCATTTTATATTTATTTTTAATTTATATTTATTTTTAATTTATATTTTATATTTTACAGACGAATGCACCATGGTAGAAATGTCACTACAATTTTGAGATATGTCATTATGTGATGGCATTACATCATTCTATTGCTGCAAGGGATCTATGTGCCTGCAATTGTTGTAGTAAGTCAACAACAGACACCAAGTTGTTTAATTCCTTCATGCCAAAGGATAACACTTTCTATACATATTATGTAAGGAAAATATAATCACGTAATCCTTACTCCGAATACAAATATTGCTATGTGACAAACTGTCATAGATTTTTAGTAAGAAGGATCAACATCAGTATGTGTACAAAGCAAATGAGCTTGACAACAGTGTTAGTGACATGTACAGTCACAAGTCACAATGATACTGAAACAATATTGTCTGAGCAGTAATGGATGGATTTGAAATAACTACCTATGTTTGCAAGCTGAACATTAGTGCCTGAATCAAAAGCACTGCATGACCAAGTTAAGGTACAACTGAGACAGTGCACAGTTGAATGATTGACATTAACACTGATTATTAGTTGGATATTTATGCTAAAAAGTGTTCATAGTGCACAATAACACTGTACAGGTACATATCATATATGTCTTTGAAGAACACTACACATTATGAGGGTGAAAAACATACTCAAAGCTGGCCTCAAACTTCCTATGTATGTAGTTACACAATGTACAAAGTACACTATCAAAGTCACTCTACAAAGGAGAACTCACACTCCAAATGTAACATACTGCAGTTATGTTAGACATATGCAATTCATTGTGTGACCAAAAGTTATTAACCCTGTGGATACTAGAATTTGCTAGTGTCACACATTGCCACTGAAATTCAATCTCATAATTAGAAGTATACATAAAGGTGGTTATGAGGTGGCCAGCGGTATATCACAGTAATCACTGTCACACTACTGAAGCAGTGATGGAATCAAACAACCTACCTATCCACTTACACTATCTATACAGCACATTATCAGCCAGTGCCACAGTAGAATAATGAGTAAAATTAAGACATACAGCATCTATGAAAGGATAACATCAGCAGTGTATTTGATAACATTTGTTTTACAGCCATCAGGGGTTGCGAAAGTTGCCTCTGCAAATGTGTGTAAAACAATCATGAATTCACTGGCAGTCACACTTGTAGTGGTTCAGCACTGCTGTATTCGAACATCCTATCTATCTAGTTACACATTCTAGAAAATAGTG